>NC_142676.1:21548130-21706630 GCF_964200805.1 Pocillopora damicornis
AAATTTTACGAGGTAGCTCTTCTTGTTCACTGTTTGCAGGTCAAATTGAAATTTTTTTAAAGTTGGTTTTTGTGGAGGGAAGAAAAAGGAGGAGAGTAACGCTCGGAGCAAGAACGAGAACAAACAACAAACCAAAAACAAACTCAACCGGGGAATCGAATTCGGTCCACAGCGGTAGGAGACGAGCGCTCTCAGCACTGCGCCATTCCCGCTCTGCAAGAAGGATCTAAAAGTAACCAATTCTAAGTCGTGAACCATGTGGTGTTTCTTGAAAGGGAAAATGGATTGCCGTTAGAATGAGGTCGATACGGACTAGTTTGATACTATTTAGCCTGTAGCAATTCTGAACAAGACTAGTTTAAGACTTATTACCAGAACAGGTAAAGCCATCTGCGTCGAGCTGATATCCCGGATAACACTTGCAATCGTATCCACCATCTTTATTCTCACACTTCTGTGTGCACCTGATACCGTCGATCTTGCATTCGTCAATATCTACGACAAAGTAACAAAGGGTTGGATGGTTTTTTTTATGTATATTCCACGCACGATGTAACTGTCCAAAAGCAACCTTGCTTCAATGGGCCTCGTCGGGCGTGGTATGTGTACATCTCAAAATTAAAACGAAAATTTTTATCGTTGTTTCCTTTGAGTTCACGATTAGTCTTCCACTTCCTTAAGTATACCGTTCCAATTTGTTCGCTCTTTCTTCCCATTTTGGGCATTTACCTTCTTGAAACGCTAATCTTTTGTTGTTTCTCGGCCTTCATCTTCAGGACAATTTTCATCGTCCTATAATTGCAATTTAGCATCTATAAGTAAGACCTTGCCAAGTATCCTTTTGATAGGCGTTTTCCTTCAATGGACGTTACGGATACGAAGACCCATTAAGCAATTGTTTAATCAGTGGCCCCTAATCGAGGCATCCAAAACTAAAATATTGGTTGTTGGTGTAAAATTTGAAATGTAAGTGCTCTAAAGATGCAATTTGTTATTTAACTTACCTTCACATGTTTTGCCGTCACTAGCTAATTTAAATCCCGCTTTGCAGTCACAAGCTTGTGTGTTGTCTTTCTTTATAAAACAGATTTGGCAATCGCTGTTATTGCAAGGATTGGTTGCTGGAGCAAAAGATGGAAAGGATTCAGTCTGTTTAATCTTGTGTAAATGCTATTTTCATGTCTTGAGCAGTATGTAGGATTATTTCATGTTCATTTTTGTGGGAAAAGTAACAACTTTATTAGTGTAACCCTAATAATTAGATCTCCATAGGTTTCTAATTATTATCAACCTTAAGGTGAGCTTTTGTTACAAGTAAAAATGACTTGGAAGTTTTGAGGAAAAAATTTCATTCCAGAACAATCATGTATATAGGACTAATAAAGCGCGTTACAATTCAACTTACGTTTGCAGGCTTTAAGGTCTCCCGGGTCAACCTCAAAGAACTCATTGCAGTAACATTTGTAGCTTCCTGCCGTGTTGTTGCATTGGTGCATGCAATCATTAACGGGCTCACATTCGTTGATGTCTGAGGAAATAAATGAGTCATAACAAATATGTTCAGCAAGAAACCAGATTGCGAAAATTATCGAGCTCCTTGTCTGAGAAAACGTCGCGTTGAAATGAATTCAAAATCGGTGAGTAACACTGTAACATGTTTGTTGATCTTGTAAGTTATCGTGAATAAGCGACGCACGATTAGTTATTTCAGTCAGCTCTTCAACTTCTTAGAATAAAAATACGCGCCATATTTTTTTCCTCCCAGCAATTATACTGTGATAAAGAAAGCTGAAAATTGAGTGACTAGGCGTTATCGCTTCACAGAGCTTGTACTATTTGTTTGCTTGAAATGATTACTTTTTACTTAAAGGTTTACCTCCGGGTTTTTCAATCTCCGTTCAACTTACCATCGCAGGCGAAGCCGTTGCTGTTTAACTCGAAGCCAGATTTGCATTTGCAACTATATGAACCAGGGTTATTGACACATTCCTGTTCACATTGGTTAATCGAGTTGTTTTTGCATTCGTCGATGTCTACATACGAAAAAAAAAACCGAAAAACTCTATGAAGAAGCTTGAAATAATTGGCTCTGAAACACAATTATTGGAGAATTCGTAGTCTTTGATAGGGGTTATTTTGCCATAGACTCTTTGGAATCGCATCAGCATAGAATCATGGCGAATCATAGTGAAATTCATCATTAAAATAAATACTCCATCTTGCTACACTCATTAAATGTTATGGAATAGCGAACAATTCATTGTGAATCCAAAATAGAACAGAGAGAAGTAAAACATTTGTTAATTGCGTGGAACATAGAAAACAAAGATCAAATTCTACCGCAGGATGATTTGGACTTTGCAAAAATTTAAAAATAAAGCCTACATATTTTCTTACCAGCACAATTCATTGTGAATCCAAAATAGAACAGAGAGAAGTAAAACATTTGTTAATTGCGTGGAACATAGAAAACAAAGATCAAATTCTACCGCAGGATGATTTGGACTTTGCAAAAATTTAAAAATAAAGCCTACATATTTTCTTACCAGCACATTTGATGCCGTTACCGGAATACCCAGTTGGACAGTCTCCACAGGTATAACCTGTTAAGTTAGCCGGCGCCGGTTTATCGGTACAGTTGACGCCCTTGAAGCAAGGGTTTCCGTTCACTTTGCAAGCATCAATGTCATTCTCACAGAACCTGCCGGTGTATCCCGGTTTACATGTGCAACCTTGGATTATGAATTTACTGTCATTATTTAACTTGTCTCCTTGCGCTGGTTTGACGCACTGGCCATTATTTTCGCAGGCGCACATTTTGATAGTGGGTGTGAAGCTTACGGAGGCGTTGAATTCGTCTGTTGCCATGAACGTGAATTTGACCTGAAGGATAACACCACATCAATGTGTTAGCCCTTTAACGCCCAATATCTCATTAGTATTTCTCCTTACTGTTCGCTATACAATTCTTATGATACTAGTTCTGAGACTTTGGTACTGGATCAAATAGAAAATCCTCAAACTTTTATTTTTCTTTATTCTCATCACCTGTCTAATTGATATTGTATTGATATTGTAAGGAGAAATTCTGTCTTGGTCACTCATGCGAGTTAAAGGGGTTAAGTTATGATAGGAATAAGAGTAGGTTTACCTTTTCTTTAGAAGTTACATTCCAAGTAAACTTGAGTAGAGTTTCGTTCACTGTGGTAAAAGTCGCTCCTTGTGGCTTTTTGATGACGTTAAACGCAAAGGAGTTGTTATCTTCAGCTGTGACGTTGACCCACAGGACTTCCCCAACTGTGGCTTCGATGACTGATGGAACGTAAGTAAATTTTGGTGGGAAGTTTGCTGTAGAATGATAACATTTAAGTTAAATTTAAGACTATAATTTCAAATTCTATCCAACCTTTTCTGTACGTGCTTTTTCTTAAAATCCTTATCTAAGTGTTTGGAAGAATCCACTGAAGAACGACCACGTTTGACCCTATTACTGGAGCACTAAGCTGTTTTCCTTATTTATTACTCAAGTGGTTTATATGTTTGGGATTATCTTTCATGCTTTTGCTATGACGAGAAAGTGGAACTCCTGTTATGACCAGCTAAACAAATATGCATACGGATCAGAACCGAGATGTAGCCTAGTGATTACCAGACATACATGGAGACTATTGGCTACTTCGTTCTCAGTACGTCAAACACTCACTTTTAAACAGGCCTAAAACTTCGTAAGAACCTATGGCGTTGCAGTTATGAAAAAGGAATATCGTAGAGAAAACGTATCTGCGATATTAACCGTAAAGGTAAATCTCAAGGGTATATTTTTTGCGAACCCAGCCAGTTATCCTGAATGAAATGTCATAAGATTCCGTAGCTTACCAAGTTTCTTGTTCTCCTCTACTAACTTCACGTTTACTTCTTTGCTGTTGGTTCCTATGGAAACATCATTCGTAGAAGCAGCATCGAAGAGACACACCACGTCACCTCCACAAGCAGCCTTAGCTGCCTGCTCAGTGGCATTGTCAGCCCACTTGATGGCCTCGACAAACATGGGCTTGAAGCTTGCATCGGCAAAAGTGTAAACGCCTTCATTAGGACCGTAAGTGAACAAAGACTCATTGGCTGTTATTTGCCCTAATAAATTAAAGAGTAATTAAATTATAATATTTCTATGATATGAATGTTTGGTGTGCTGATAAAATGATGACTAAATTGGACTTGAAAGCGTCAACGAGAAGAAATCGCACATTTATGCTAATACGAAGACTTGTTTCGTTGATAGTCTAACTCATTTCTTCGTTGCTTTTTTAATTTCGAGAAAGAAAAGATTTGGTATTGTTTAAATATCCCCGCTGGCAGGAGGCAGACCAGTCGGCTATATACGAAGTGCAACCAAGGAGTGGAACTCGGGGCAACTGAGAAACAATTCAGAGACTGGAAGGGTGGGTCTAATAGAGTACAAGCCCAGTGCCCTATTGTCTCCCTACTCATTTTTGTTAAAAAGCTTCCATTTGAGATCCACAGACCCATCTTTTCGGTTATCCCTTTTCAAGTGTCTGATTCTTCCATTTATGTGGAAAACCAATACTCACACTTCAAACCGAAATCATAATGAATAGTAGAGGAGTTGATGTTTGAACCCAAAACAGTCCCATCCGGCAAAGTGAAATCGTCATCTGGCTTGTTATTGTAAGTTCCAAGAAGCCCTTTTGTGTTGTTGAAGAACTCGTTACTCAAGGTCACCACAAATGACATCATCCCCTTGGCCTCACAGAATTCAACGCCTGATCCACTCTTGAAAGTCACCTCAACGCAGTCAGAATTTTTTTTAGCCGCTCTCAGGTTTCCTCCGATCTCCTCGCTGATGTTTGTCAGACTATCGAGCTTGTCGTACAGTGTACCGTTGATATACATCTCCAATCCACCTGCACGTGGAGAGCAAAACATGTACAAACGATATAATCTTAAAATAGGCTTCTGAGAGAATCTGGCGTACATGAGATATTTAGTATCCTGTCTTTTACTGGATTCATTTCAACTTTTTAAGCAAAGATAACTACAATACAATACAATATTTATTTGCCATATACGACATTTACACATGGAAAAAAAATCAAAGTGCTCTGTGAGCAAACTCGTGAATTGACACATGATTTTTGAAATTATGTTTAATGTTATCTGGTTTAGGGAATTTTGTGGTTGATTGTCATCTAGAGTACGAGCAGTAGTTCAGTGTTCGCTAATGTAGCAAAGAAACAAAGTAACGTTGGGACAAGAAGGCATTACAATTGAAATGATCATGCTATTACATTTAACAAGGTGGATGATGTAATGTGTTTTAAACGTCTATCATTTTTGTTTCTGGTTCAAAAGAAAAGGTTGGAAGTAAATGTGGGTGAAAAGTGAAATTTACTGTCTTTCGTTGTAAATATTAGAAAGTCAAGGCAATACTGTCTTAATGAAAACATTAACGATTCCCTCTTTATCAAATGAGACAAACGGGAACGAGTTTTGAGTGATATAACTAAGCCAAGCCTGCCACCGTCATGACCTCTGGTGTTGTAACATCCTCCTTTTGATAGATTTCGTGGAGGTGTTACTATGTTGTAGTTGTAATCGGCCATCCGTGAAAAGGAGGCATCGCAAAAATTTATTGGTGTCTGTAATATAGGTAAGCAACGGAAAAAAAATGCAAATATCTTAAGGCTAATACGAAGTCATGAGCGAAAACGAAGCACGTGTTCGTTTCTACTCTGTTTTGCGGGTCTAATATGCTAAATAGGGCCTTTTAGGAAAGCACACTCCGACATCCGTCAGAAGGAGGTCATCTCGGGTAGATTTCCGATTACGAAATCCGAGCTCGCCCGATGTTGTCTTCGTGATGAAGGCCCTACACGTGCTTCGTTTTCGCTCATGACTTCGTATTAGGCGTAAGATAGTGCTTTTTTTGTTGTTGCTTACCTTCATTACAGACTCCACAAAATTTTTGCGATGCCTCCTTTTCACGGATGACCGATTACAACTACAACATAGTAACACCTCCACGAAATCTGTCAAAAGGAGGATTTTAAAACACCGGAAATGGAGAGGAAAGATAAATGATACGGTCGATTGACTCCCAGACAATTGAATGGTCCAAACTAGCAAAGGCGGGAAATTTGTCATCATGCGAGATATCAAAGTATCTGTTTGCTCACTCAATTCGTATTCAGCGTTCGGCCGTATTCCAATCGATAATTTCGCTTTCTGAACAAAATTTCCAATTCTATGATGGCACGTAAATTAACTTGTCAAGAAGTGAGTTCATTGTTTGAGAGAAAGTTGTCTGAAAGGTGAGGTCTCTCCTGAAGTCTACTATGAAAAAGAATTCGCGCAGGATGAAAAAAAAGAAAGTAGACTATAAAAGGCTGCCAGTATCTCAGAAGAAAAATCCTTTCACTGGACGTGTAGGGGAAAGAGGAAACAACATGAAAAGGGGGTATAACGTCAGCTTAAACGATATAGAACGCCAGCCTGCCAAACAGCCGAAACTCGCACACATCAAGAATGCCAACTCAAGCGCTGAGGCTCAAATAAACATAAACCCATAAAAAAATTCAAACGCCAATCAAACTGTAAAGGCAAGCACCCCTTACACACCAAACACGACCACATGCATCACCAACACCGCAAACGCAAACACCATCTCCTCCATTAACACAACCTCGAGCACGACCAGCACTGCAAACACATGCATCATCCTTACAGTAAACGCGACAACGAACACAAACCTGGCCCAGCAAAATAAAAAAGATGGTGAAGTAGAATTTGTAAAGACCTCTCACAGAAGCGCCTCAAAGGCCGGTAAATTCCATCTCTCGGAACAGGACATTAGCACCACTTCAACTGGAGACTGGCTCACCGACCACTCAGTCTGTTCTGAGGGAACAGTTCCCTCACGCAAGAGGATTGGAAAATACAACTTTGGGGCCTATTTTTAATTTTTCTGTTCAAAAAGGCCAATTTTCATAAATCCTGAATACTGGCAGCCATCATTGGGTGTTGGTATCTACTGTAGGATGCTACACTCCTTCTGTAGTTTATCTGTACGACAGCCTGTTTTCGGGAAGAATTGCAGCCCTCGTGCAGAAACAGATTGCATCAATTATATACGACGAAGGAACCAGTTTTAAGGTCATTGTACCAAATGTGCAACACCAGAACAATTCCGATGACTGTGGAGTTTATGCTATTGCTTTTCTGGTTTCGCTACTACATGGCCTCAATCCTTCTAATCTGACATTTGACAGGAAGCTGATAAGACAACATCTTTTAAAGAGCCTGGAGAGTGGATCATTCGACCTCTTTCCCCTCTCTAAAGTACCCGAGTGTCGAGACAGGAGGCCACTTTTTGTTCAAGAGGTCTCGGTAATGTGCGAGTGTAGAATGCCGAGGGAAGAGTCAGACTCGAAGTCTCCTTCTCGTTGTGTGAAATTTTGTAGCTGCAAGGAGTTTTTTCACAGGAAATGCATTTCAACAATTATTTTGGAAGATTCAAGTGCAAACTGGCGTTGTCCAAACTGCGAAAGAGCCCTTAAGCAGGAAGAGAAAAATAACCATTAATTTAACATGTAGTATTAAAAACTGATTCTCAGAACTTCCCATTAATTGTTTATTAAGATAATCGTCGAAGTGAAATATATATGTGTAGTAATTTTTTATCTATGTAGAAGTCAGCTAAAAGAATTTTTCAAATGTATTCATGAGAAACTGTTTCTTATAGATCTTTCCCTAAGTACGCTCTTGCGTTTAGAATTGAAAATCCTCATCTAAATATTGTAAAAAATATTATCGTAGAATATTTTCAATGATGATCATGGCACAACGCAGATAGAGAAAATATAATAGGTGAGACAAATCACGGATTATCCTTGTCGACAAAAGTAATATCGCCTGCTTTATTATATTCAAACTTAATCTCCGTCCAATCGAGGTAATGTACAATTTTTTTTATCAATTACCATATTAGAAATAACAATATATCGTAACTGCGTTAAATTTATTTCATCAGAAATCCAGAAAATTTCCGGTGTTTTAAAATCTCCTTTTGACAGATTTCGTGAAGATGTCATTACGTTGTAGTTGTGATCGGCCATCCGTGAAAAGTAGGCGTCAAATGTATTTTGTGGAATCTGTCATATAGGTTAGCAACGGAAAAAAATGCAAATATCTTAACGCTAATACAAAGTCATGAGCGAAAACGAAGTAAGTGTTCCTTTCTACTCTAATTTGCGGCTCTAAAATGCGAAATAGGGCCTTCATGAAAACATCGGGCGAGCTCGGATTTCGTCATAAGATATCTACCCGAGATGACCTCTGGTGTTGTAACATCCTCCTTTTGATAGATTTCGTGGAGGTGTTACTATGTTGTAGTTGTAATCGGCCATCCGTGAAAAGGAGGCATCGCAAAAATTTATTGGTGTCTGTAATATAGGTAAGCAACGGAAAAAAAATGCAAATATCTTAAGGCTAATACGAAGTCATGAGCGAAAACGAAGCACGTGTTCGTTTCTACTCTGTTTTGCGGGTCTAATATGCTAAATAGGGCCTTCATCACGAAGACAACATCGGGCGAGCTCGGATTTCGTAATCGGAAATCTACCCGAGATGACCTCCTTCTGACGGATGTCGGAGTGTGCTTTCCGTCATTTTAGATCTCCGCCTGGGTAGATTTACGTCACGTGCTAGGCAACGTATAATCAATAACAAGATAGAATTTCATTTCAGGCCTATTTATCAATTTTGTGGTGTGTAATTTTCGCATTTTAGTACGTTGTATATATGTTGAATCTTCAAATTGTCTTGAAACTTACAAGAAATTTGTTCTTTAAAAATTCACTGAAAATCGGTAGCTAAAATTGTTTGTCTAAGTGTTATTTGATTTTCGTGTTAACTTGTTATTTAGTCAGTCGCCGGCATCTTTTGTTGCTTCACACAGGAAAAACACATGCGACGAAACGTAATGATCAATTTTGTCCTCAATCTCACGCTATAACAGAAAAAGCTTTTGAACATCTGTAAACTCCGAGCGCTTCGCAGTAAGTGATATTTTCAATGAATCTTCGGATTGTTTTCAAGTTCAAGGATTGTAAATTACAATTTTATGAAAACCGAAGGTTGTTGTTATTTCAGTGTGAATCCTTGAATGCTTGCCAGTCGCTGGCGCCGCTTGTTGAAACTAAAACGAAAAAAAAACTCTTTTAAGATTATCATTGGCTTCTTTTTCACCCCACCACTATTCTTAGCAACAAAGGTCGCCATTTCGTCTGTTTATTGCTCGCCAAAAACTATCAAATGTACTCAAAAGCCTAAAATCTAAAAAAAGTTTACAGGAATCGACCAATCGAGCGAGCGAGCGAGCGAGCGAGCGAGCGAGCGAGCGAATGCTATTCCCCACATCGTACCTATAACTCGCTCTTGCGCATGCGCGCAATTCACGAGTTAAAAATGAAGAAAATTGATGACAGAAAATAAATGGCGAGAAAACCTGAAAGAAACCACGAGGCTTATAACAAGTCAGGTTTTCTCACTTAAAATAACTAATCTTATATTAGAATTACAATATGGACTTATGGTAATTAACTTTGACCGCGCACACGTACACACACACACACACGCACGCACATATTAAGTAAGTTAGTTAAGAATTACTGCCTTACAGAAGCTAATACTTAGAGAGAAGAAATTCCTTAAGCTTTCTTTTAAAAGAAGCGGAGGAGGGAGAACTAGTTATGTCAGAATTTAACGAATTATAAAAGTTTGGACCTTGAAAGTAAATTGAAAACTTCCTGGTGTTCGTTCTGCACAGTGGCAAACGGAAGGACTGAGCATTCCTAGTATTATAATTGTGGATTTGACTATTCAGTAAAAAAAAGTTATTGAATTTGGAAGGGAGTGTAGAGTTCTCGAATGAAAACATAAAAGTACCTAATTGAAACGAATGGATATCATGAAATTTTAAGAGTTTAAGTTCCTTTAAAATAGGGCCAGTATGGGCAATGTATGTAGAATTGCTTACTATTCTTAACGCACGTTTCTGTAAGGTTACAATTCTTTGAAGGTTTGACTTATAGGTACCAGCCCAAGCTAAATTGCAATAATACAAATATGGAAGGATCATAGAATTGTATAAAGTACGAAGGGAGTGAGTAGAGAGAAAAAACCTAGATTTATGAATAATACCTATAGATTTGGATAATTTATTTGCTGTTAAGGATATATGCGATTTCCAGGTCAAATTGTCAATGATTAAAATGATTAATCGATGTGAATTGCAAAAATCTCACCTCCACTTTTGACTCTAACTTCGACTTTACTGCCTCCATTTTCTTGAGCAGCTCCAGCAGAGAACACCGTAGCTATACTACGATTTCCAGGGGCCAGTACTGTTCTTGCTTGAAGCTTAAACGTACCGTTTTTGCCATCAACCATGGTGTATTCCCCAACACCGTTGAACGTGTAGTCCTTATCGTCGAGTGTTTTAAAGTGTGGATCTCCCCAAAACCAACCTAGAAAGAGAAGGCAGGTTTGTTAACTTGATGAAAAAAAATCGTTGCTTTATGAACTTTTGTAAATACAGTCACACCTCTGGTAAATGGACCGAAAGAGGTTTCTGTGACCATTTCGGATTGTGTGACATTTTGTGCTTGTCTTGAAAAACCAGGAAACTTTGCCCTTTACACCCTAAAATCAGCACGCAAATTCTCCATATTGTTTCCTATACATTTCCTAAGGTACCGACAAGGAGAATTTGTTCAACAATCAAGAGCTTATTGGGTGGATGGTCGTTTCCTGTATTCTCATAACCTTATTGTTTGATTAAATATACACAATATATCTTTTCCTGTCAACGAAACTAGTGACTTACGTCTTCGGGGAATAAAGAAACGTTCACAATCATCTGAGGGGCGTACATTGTCGTACAAATCACAGTTGAAAGAGTCGAAGCAGCATGCCTGTTTCGCTTCGGCATCATCCAGTAAATCTTCAGGCTTGTCTGTATAGAAAACTTCTAAACTTCCGGGATCATCACTTCCCGTAAGAAGCGCACCAAAGAAGAAATTCGAATAGCAACACTTTCGAAAGATAAATCCCTGTACGGAACTGTTGCTACCTGTTTCCGCGGTGAACGAGAAGACGAAAATGCTAACGAAACAAACGCTGTCTGGTTCAGTGGAGAAAATTAGATAGTAAGTGGGAGAAAAAATAACTTGGAAGATTGAACAGGGACAATCTGGGATAAAGTCATCAGCTTTCGATATATCTTTTTTTAGATATTCGTCTTGCCAGTCGGACCACTTCCTGCATTTTGTTTCAGGGTCGTCTCCTGTTCTTTGTTCAAGTCTAAAGAAATACTCTCCATCATTGTCCGCATTTTCTTTCCTCAGGGTGAGACCCGTTATCTCTGGAGAAGCCGACCTAGAGAAAGAAGCAGTCAGACCTCAAGCTATGAAGAGAGAACCGCGATTACGCGCACAGATTGATCAAATACCAGCTTGAAGTAAATAGAAACAACCAATATTTGACAATTGAAGTAACAACAAATTTAGTTATTATAAATCCAAAACCAAGCCTGGTTGTTCAAGTCATGCTGTAGATAGTCATAGCGCACGCTCATTGCACATAATACTACTCGCATTCATGAGGGTGCGCGTTTGAAAGTTTTCTTTGGAGGTAATCGAGATTGGTTTCTAGATTTGCAACTCATTGATTGTTTGAAAGGGTTGTTGAAAGAGCGGTGCAAGATTCTTGGGACAAGTTCAGGGGCAAACCAATCCAAGTTTAGTTGTGAATTATGTAAAACTGGATTTAAAAAGAAATTCTCTGTCCGAGGTGGAAGTTAGGTCAATGCCAGTTAAAAGTTTAGGCAGCATATTTGTTGAACAAGCTTACCCTTCGAGACTAAAGAATCTCTCGACATCTTCCAGATTTCCATCACCAGCATTTATACCTGCTACAGGATAGCCGCCAAAATCTTCTGGATACAATTCACTGAAGAGAAAATAATTTTCTTGTTAATTTGTTACAAGTGTTTGCGAACTACATGTGTCTCTTCACAGCGAGGAAAACATGTCACCTTTCGTGATACGAGGTCTGAACGCTCGATAGACACCGCGGTAGCGCGTTGGTCTCCGTATTGAAACTTAGAGATTACAGCCTTGTGATGTGTGGCCCCAATTTGCCCTTTTCCTCAACTAGACACATGGAATCTCCTTTTAGCAGGAGTTTTAGAAACGGGTTTTCGTTTTGTACTTACTAAAATTTCGGCGATGCCCACTGAAGAGAATTGCAAGGGTAGTGGTACTTGAGAAATGTGTAGGTTCCATCAGTGATGAGTACTGCTTGGAATGTATTAGTCTGAAATCCATAGAAAAAAAAAGCATTGCTTGTTGACTTTTTGTTACATTTTGTGTCAATAATATTTGGATATTTGCAAGAGGATATTTTTTAAAGTGATGGCGACATCAGACTTTCACTTAAGTTAACAATTGGTTTCAGCTATGCTATACGACGACTGCACTAACGTTTAAGCTTGATTTTCGTTTAAATGATAGGTCTGCAATTAATTAATCAAATTCTCTATGAACCGTTACGCAACATGGTATGTAGTGCGCAGTCAATGCGAATTCGGTCAAAAAGTGCTGGCATTGACAACCTGCTGCAAATAGAGGATAGTTAGAAGAACAGTTCCATTTTTAAAAAAAACTTTGTGATTTATGGGTATTTCTGAAAGACTTACCACTCCTTCTTCGGCATCGCCCTCGGCTTCCTCTTCTGGACGAAGGCGTAACCAGGTCACTACGAGTACCCACGAAGCCTTGAAGTTCTGGAACTTTTGGTCGTTCGAATTCTCTCTGACGTCTTTACTAGCTTTGTCTAGAATATATGATGCTTCCGTGTAAACTTGGTAGAATACGGCGGAACGGTTTTTATAATCTATGTCACCAGAAAGGCAGTCCTGCTCACTGGAACAGAATGAGTCGTATATGTCGATTTTCGACCAGAAGGGGAACAACATAGGGACTTCGAACGGGAATTCCTCGACGTCAAAGGTTGGAACTGGGAAGTACCTCACATATTCTATATCAAAACGAATCATTCCATTGGCACAAATCTGGAAAAGGTTGTAAACATTTGTTTAGTTTTGGTCTCATTAAAAGGAAGTTGGAAGTTAACCTTTTGTCTGTGTTAAAACCCCCAAAAGGCTGATGAAAATGGTTTAAAAAGTAGACTCGTTTTTATTGCAGAGGATTTCGAAAGCTGCTGGGCGTGTCAAAAAATGTGCAGCACAAAGTTATACTATTAAAACGCAATTATTTTTGTTGCCTCCTTTGATAAGTCAGATCCATTAGAGGAACAAATTTTCTTGTCCCTAGATTGTCACCTGAGTAGAGATTCCATCGTGTCCTTTGGTACACCTTCCAAAATTGAACATAAGTTTTCTTATTTTCATTTCCTGTCCTTTCTTTATATGCTTTCTATTTTTGGATTTCCGATTGAACAAGAAGCAATTTTCAAAATTTCCTTTTTGCTAGCTTTTATAACCGGAAAAAAATCACTACATTAGTAGTGACGAGGCCTTCTGGATTGCTAATTTTCAATTAGGATTACACCTCTTCAGCAAAGGCTGGAATAAGTCATGATACTTACATACAGGACGTAGTGCTTGTCATCAAAGAACCAGATACCATAGTCGTACAATATTTCTTCACACAGCTCATCACGGATCAATCCTACGTCCATCTCTGTGTCATTCTGTTCTTCTCCGTAAGGATACATTTTATTCCAGAAACAGTCAACTGTGTGAAAAATGTTTGAGATTAGTTCAGAGGATCAAGTTCTCGGAGCCAAGTGGCCAACGCTGTAGCAAGAGGAAAACCTACATTTAGCATGAAAGGATATATAGCTAACTCATCCAGTACAGTGTAGCCCCCTTCCCACCCCTCCTCAGCCACTAAGCGACTTTTCACGAAGACGAGTTTCATCGTAACCTTTTAATCTTCTGAATGCAAATGGGCACCTGGAAACACAACGCAACATTTCCTCCAATCGCGACTCAAACCCAAACCTTACATACGCAGTGCTCGGCGCGTTGGCCATGAGGATCCTTCATTTCCCACCACTCAATTAGATGAGGCTTAATGCAATCCGTTGTGTAAGCTGTTATATGCTTAAATCATGGAAATGTTACTGTAAACCGTTCAAGTCGTAATAAACTAGGAAAACTGTTGCTTCCCATTTGTTCGGTTGGGGTCCTTAAGCAAAGCGCGATATCGACGGCGAGAATCCCGGTGGATTGAAGAGATCGTAAGAGAAAACAACTCATTGCTTACCTGGTTTACTACAATTTTTTCCTTCGTAGGCTTTAGGAATTGGACAGACACAGAAGAAATCGTAGTTGTCATCCACGAAACACTGTCCATCGTTTTCACACGGATCGGTATAGCAAGGATCAACTGTTAGACAACAAAAATTTTCAGTAAGATCGTTCAGTAGATCTACTCGGTAGTGCTCATCGTACACTTCTATGCCTTCTAACTTCTCAGCATTTTGCACAAAGTACCATAAGACAGAGAAGAAAATGGATGAAACTAAACATGGTGAAAGGCAGAATAGTTCTAACTTTTTGTTTGTTGTTTTCCTATGTATTACAGCACATAACATTCCTTATCTGTTGCGAGAAGTTTATCCCGAGGAGGCATTCCACTTTCATTGGAGGTAAGAGATGTAGAGTTCATAAAATAATTTTCAGCGAAAGATGTTTTTTCGTCTTGTCATGAGCGCGGGAGAAAGAAAAAAAAATTAAGTCCGCGCTCCGTTGCCCTACTACTGAGCACGAAGACTCAATGGTGAGCAAGGCCCATCACGAAGTTCATATATGACGCGCGTCCTGTATACTGCTAGGATCAGCAATGCCGATAGCATCATGTTTTGTAAACAGAATAAGAAAGACGGTACCATCTGTCTCATTCTATTTACAAATATCTTTTTAATAGAAATAGATGATATCAAGGTTTTAAGACCATTTGTTATCATATGATCAAATTAAACCTCGTTTTATTGAGAAAGACTTCGGCTGCGCGTCCTACAACACTGGACGTTGAGGCGTGCAGAATTTCTGCAGCACTGTACGTCAAGGCGTGTAGAATTTTTGCACGCTTGGGCGGTCAAATCTTGCAGAATTTCTGCAGCATTTGAAGTCGTACCTTTCAGAATTTCTGCAGCATTAGACGCCATACCATGCAGAATTTCTGCAGCATCGGATGTCAAACCTTGCACAATGTCTGCATTACATTAAAAACCTTTATAACAGAGCGACAACAAGAATCTGCGCGAAGAAGCCTTTTATTGTGATAGAGTGCAAAAATATTTGTCGCATTTAAATTTTTTGCGGCCTTGATTGTTTTGGTTTTGGTAAATTCACAATTAACAACTGTGTACTTTATTCCTCAGGTTGAACAAATTTAAAAACAACAACAAAAACGGAAATTTTACCTTTAAATGTTGTTAATGACCAATTGGTGACTTTTCTCGTTCCCAGTGAATGTCTTTCGGCCAAAATTTGCTGCAGCTGGTCTTCCGACAAACTGGGTGCAATTTGCGAGTTTTTTCGGCTTTATTTTTGTTGCTTGTTGGATCAGGACTTAAAAGGTCAATGCATAGAAAAATTGGGCAGTTCTTCGCTGGTTTCTTTCACATTCGGAAGAAAAAGAAAACTACGCTGCAGCTTAACAGGACGGAAACTCTAATGCCAGGTTTAAAAAAAATGCTCACGTTATCTTATTTACGCACGGACGTGCGTAAATAAAGATTTTGTTCATAGCGGTTTAATAAGACTTATATAGTGCTAGCACGCTCGCTATGTTATAATGAAGAAATGTAAAATGGTTTCCGTGTTTACATAGCCTATACACTCGATAAGCTGGAAACCACTCCGCTTCGCGTCGTGGTTTCCTACGCTTATCTCGTGTTCCCCCAACCTCCCGCGTGTTTACATCAGGCTATGTAAACACGGAAATCATTTTACATTTCTTTTATAAAATAACTAATGAAAGAGGAACGAAAACCGTGTTTACATATGCTCATGGAAAATGGTTTTATGGCCAATCAGTGCGCGCGTACTATTTGAATTATTTTATAAAGGTCCATTTTTCACGAAAAATGCTATTTTGGAAAACTCAAAATAGTTTCGAAAGTGTTTATTAACACATACTTTCTTACGGGCAGAAAATAAATATTAAATTCATTTTAAATTTTGTCCGCAAAATTTGATTTTTTTTTAGTAATTACAAAAAAATGCAGAAAAAAACCGTCGATTTATCCAAAAATATGCCATTTTGGACATCCAAATCGTTTGGAAAGCGGTAAGATACACATGGCAAAATATTAAAAGAAACTATCATACCGTGGTCGCAGTTTTTCCCAATAAATCCGACTGTACAGTTGCAGGTATAATCATTTATCCCGTCCATACAGGTCCCGTTTTGGCAAGGGTTGGAAGCGCATTCATCCACATCTGAATAATGGTTACAACACAAACAATATACGCGTTAGATCTTCCACCCTTCCCTTAATTAATTTACATGTGAGGTGTAAATTGAACATTCCAGGAGCCAAAAGGAATTCTCATCATTAGTATCTAACTTGGCTAGATAAGCAAGAATTTTGTTGACAAACTATCAGATTGTTTTCGCAGTCTGTTCCATTGTAACCAGCCACACCTGCACATTTATAGCCATGTGTTTAATCTGTACGGGTTCCTCCGTTTTGGTAAGGATTAGTATCACATTGAGTCATCGAGAACAATTTTTGAACGACGACAAGTTTCTTTAAATTCATTTTGTCCTCCATTTAGGATAAAGCAGAGAATGTTAGTCAACGAGTATGTAACCTTAAGCTCCAAAACTTATTTTAGAAGGAAGAAATGATGAATCATACTTTGGGAGCAGTTCTTGCCCTCGTAACCAGCCATACAGGTACAAGTATAGTTATTTACTCCATCGGTACAACTTGCACCGTTTTCGCAAGGATTAGGGTCACAGTCGTCGATATCTGAAAAAGAGAAATAAATAGTAGAAAATTTACAATTTGCACTCGAATGTCTGTGTATATATCCGAAATCAAGTTTTCGTGTGAGAAAAGAAATGAGCTTCCAACTTCGTTTTTGAGTCATTGCGTTTCTTCTTTAAGAGAAGCTATACAGGGACATGCCTACTCACAATTATTGATACCTGAAAATAAAGATAAATGTTTAACATGGCAAGCGTTTCACAGGAAACCGAGGTTATTCATGCAAAATGTAGGTCTCGTTTTCGGGAAAAAAGTAAACACATTCTAACATCGTTATAGATCATCGTGTGTATAGTTAAAAGCAAGATAAGGACTTTAAAATTTCTTAGAGAGAAACCGAAGGATCACTAAACCAAACATATGTAACCTTACTCTCTACAGTGATGTAACCGAGAAGAAAAATGATGTTTCATACCTTGGGAACAATTCTTGCCCTCGTAGCCATCCATACAGGTACAGTTATAGTCATTTACTCCGTCGGTACAATTTGCACCGTTTTCGCAAGGATCAAGGTAGCAGTCGTCGATATCTGTAAAAGAGAAATAAACGGTGAAGAATTTGCAATTTTCACTCGAACTCTAGTGTATATATGCAAAATCCAGGCTTGGTGTACGGAAAGAAAAGAGCCTCCAACTTCGTTTTAGAGTCAGTGCATTTCTTCTTTAAGAGAAGCCATACAGCGACATGCATAGTCGCAATTATTGATATCTGAAAATAAAGATAAATGTTGAACATTGCAAACGATTCACAGGAAATCGAGGTTGTTTAGCAAAATGTAGGTCTCGTTTTCGGAAAAAAATTAAACACATTCTAACATAGTTATAGATCATCGTGTGTATTGTTAAAAAAGCAAGATAAGGAATTAAAATTCAGGACAATTTAACTTTCTTCTTTATTGATAGGTGTAATAGGAAGGAAAATGATCCATCTTACCTATGGAACAGTTGGGGCCCTTGTAGCCAGCCATACAGGTACAAGTATAGTTATTTACTCCGTCGGTACAATTTGCACCGTTTTCGCAAGGATTAGTGTAACAGTCGTCGATATCTGAAAAAGAGAAATAAATAGTGGAAAATTTGCAATTTGCGCTCGAACTCTAGTACATATGTCCAAATTATAGACTTCCTGTATGAAAAGAAAACAGCTTCCAACTTCGTTTTAGAGTCTCTGCTTTTCTTCTTTAAGAGATACCGAAGGATGGCAAAACCAAACCTATGTAACCTTATTATTTAGAATTATGTGAACTAGAAGGGAAATGATGTATCATACTTTGGGAACAGTTCTTGCCCTCGTAGCCAGCCACACAGGTACAAGTATAGTTATTTACTCCTGCATCGGTACAATTTGCCTCGTTTTCGCAAGGATGAGAATCACAGTCGTCGATATCTGAAAAAGAGAAATAAACGGCGGAAAATTTCGGTAAAGAGAAACCGAAGAATGGCTAAACTAAACTTATGTAACCTCATTATCTACAAGGATGTGATCTAGAAGGGAAATGACGTATCATACCTCGAGAACAGTTCTTGCCCTCGTAGCCAGTCGTACAGGTACAACTATAGTCATTTACTTCAACAGTACAAGTTGCACCGTTTTCGCAAGGTTCAGGTTCACAGTAGTTGACATCTGAAAAAAATGCAAATCGAAGTCGAACATCTCAAATTTGCCGCCTCAATATGGGTGCAAAGTTAAGAAATATAGGTTTCCATTATGTGAGAAAGACAAATTCCAAGTTTGAGTTTAATCATTTTAACACTTACCTCGGAGATAAGAAAAGGCTTTTAAAGCATTCACGAGATGCAACCGAAATCTCTTAAAAGAAACAGACTAGGATATAATATATGAAGTATCATACTTTGCGAACAGTTCTTGCCAAAGTAGCCAACTGTACAGTTACAAGTATAGTCATTAACTTCATCAACACAAGTTGCATTGTTTTCACAAGGATTAGATTTGCAGTCGTCGATATCTGAAAAAATATAAATCAAAGTCGAACATCTCAAATTTGCCGCTTATAAAGATAAATGTTGAACATGGCAAATTTTATCACTCGAAACCGGTTATTCGTGCAAAATTTAGATCTCGTTTTCGGGAAGAAAAACACATTCTAACATCGTTATAGATCATTGTGTGTCTAGTTAAAGGTAAGCCAAGGAGTTAAATTCCGGACAGTTTGACTTTCTTCTCTGCTAATGGGTGGAATAGGAGGAAAAATGATCTAACTTACTTTGGGAACAGTTCTTGCCATCGTAGCCAGCCATACGAGTACATCCCTCTTTTCTTGTGTATGTATATATATATCCGAAATCAAGTTTTCGTATGCGAAAAGAAATGAGCTTCCAACTTCGTTTTAGAGTCACTGCGTTTCTTCTTTAAGAGAAACCGAAGGATCACTAAACCGAACCTATGTAAATTTACTCTCCACAGTGATGTGGCCTAGAAAAAAAATGATGTATCATACCTTGGGAACAATTTATGCCCCCGTAGCCATCCTTACAGGTACAAGTATAGTTATTTACCCCTGCGTCCCTACACGTCGCACCGTTTTCGCAAGGATAAGATTTACAGTCGTCGATATCTGAAAGAGAGAAATAAATGGAGGAAAATTTACAATTTGCACTCGAACGTCTGTGTATATATCCGAAGTCAAGTTTTCGTGTGAGAAAAGAAATGAGCTTCCAACTTCGTTTTTGAGTCATTGCGTTTCTTCTTTAAGAGAAGCTATACAAGGACATGCATAGTCACAATTATTGATATCTGAAAATAAAGATAAATGTTTAACATGGCAAGCGTTTCACAGGAAACCGAGGTTATTCATGCAAAATGTAGGTCTCGTTTTCGGGAAAAAAGTAAACACATTCTAACATCGTTATAGATCATCGTGTGTATAGTTAAAAGCAAGATAAGGACTTTAAAATTTCTTAGAGAGAAACCGAAGGATCAATAAACCAAACATTTGTAACCTTACTCTCCACAGTGATGTAACCGAGAAGAAAAATGATGTTTCATACCTTGGGAACAATTCTTGCCCTCGTAGCCATCCATACAGGTACAGTTATAGTCATCTACTTCGTCGGTACAATTTGCACCGTTTTCGCAAGGATCAGTGTAGCAGTCGTCGATATCTGTAAAAGAGTTATAAACGGTGAAGAATTTACAATTTTACTCGAACTCTAGTGTATATATACAAAATCCAGGCCTCGTGTACGAAAAGAAAAGAGCTTCCAACTTCGTTTTAGAGTCAGTGCATTTCTTCTTAAGAAAAGCCATACAGCGACATGCATAGTCACAATTATTGATATCTGAAAATAAAGATAAATGTTGAACATTGAAAACGATTCACAGGAAATCGAGGTTGTTCATGCAAAATGTAGGTCTCGTTTTCGGGAAAAAAGTAAACACATTCTAACATAGTTATAGATCATCGTGTGTATTGTTAAAAGCACGATAAGGAATTAAAATTCAGGACAATTTAACTTTCTTCTTTATTGATAGGTGTAATAGAAAGGAAAATGATCCATCTTACCTATGGAACAGTTGGGGCCCTTGTAGCCAGCCATACAGGTACAAGTATAGTTATTTACTCTGTCGGTACAATTTGCACCGTTTTTACAAGGATTAGGGTGACAGTCGTCGATGTCTGAAAAAAGAGAAATAAATGGTGGAAAATTTGTAATTTGCACTCGAACTCTAGTGCATGTATCCAAATTATACACTTCTTGTCTGAAAAGAAAACAGCTTCCAACTTCGTTTTAGAGTCTCTATTTTTCTTCTTTAAGAGATACCGAAGGATGGCAAAACCAAACCTATGTAACCTTATTATTTAGAACTATGTGAACTAGAAGGGAAATGATGTATCATACTTTGGGAACAGTTCTTGCCCTCGTAGCCAGCCACACAGGTACAAGTATAGTTATTTACTCCTGCATCGGTACAATTTGCCTCGTTTTCGCAAGGATTAGAAACACAGTCGTCGATATCTGAAAAAGAGAAATAAACGGCGGAAAATTCCTGTTAAGAGAAACCGAAGAATGGCTAAACCAAACTTATGTAACCTCATTATCTACGAGGATGTGATCTAGAAGGGAAATGATATATCATACCTCCAGAACAGTTCTTGCCCTCGTAGCCAGTCGTACAGGTACAACTATAGTCATTTACTTCAACAGCACAAGTTGCACCGTTTTCGCAAGGTTCAGGTTCACAGTAGTTGACATCTGAAAAAAATGCAAATCGAAGTCAAACATCTCAAATTTGCCGCCTCAATATGGGTGCAAAGTTAAGAAATATACGTTTTCATTATGTGAGAAAGACAAATTCCAAGTTTGAGTTTAATCATTGTGACATTTTCCTCGGAGAAAAGAAAAGGCTTGTAAACCATTTACGAGAATGCAACCGAAATCTCTTAAAAGAAACAGACTAGGATATAATAATATGAAGTATCATACTTTGCGAACAGTTCTTGCCAAAGTAGCCAACCGTACAGTTACAAGTATAGTCATTTACTTCATCAACACAAGTTGCATTGTTTTCACAAGGATTATATTTGCAGTCGTCGATATCTGAAAAAATATAAATCAAAGTCGAACATCTCAAATTTGCCGCTTATTAAGATAAGTGCTGAACATGGCAAATATTTCACTCAAAACCGAAGTTATTCGTGCAAGATTAAGATCTCGTTTTTGGGAAGAAAAACACATTCTAACATCGTTATAGATCAATGTGTGTCTAGTTAAAGGTAAGCTAAGGAGGTAAATTCAGGACAGTTTAACTTTCTTCTCTGCTAATGGGTGGAATAGGAGGGGAAATGAACTTATTTTGGGAACAGTTCTTATCATCGTAGCCAGCCATACGAGTACTGCCTTCTGTTTCTTTAAGAGAAACAAAAGGATGGCTAAATCAAACCTATAAAACCTTATTCACGACAATGATGTGAACTATAAGCACTCGAACTCTAGAGTATATATCCAAAATCTTTTCGTGTACGAAAAAAAAATAACTTCCAACTTCGTTTTAGAGTCACTTAAATTTTTTTTGAAGAGTAGCGATTCAGATACAATAATAGTTAAAATTATTGATATCTGAAAATAAAGATAACTGTTGAATATGGCAAAATGTTCCCTCTATACAACTAATATAACTTTCTTCTCTACTCCTTCTTTCTCTACTCTTTGAGAGAAACCGAAGGATCACAAACCAAAACTATGTAACCTTACTCTCTACAGTGATGTGACCTAGAAGGAAAATGATGTATCATACCTTGGGAACAATTTATGCCCTCGTAGCCATCCATACAAATACAAATATAATTATTTACTCCGTCAGTACACGTTGCATTGTTTTCGCAAGGATCAGAGGCACAGTCGCCGCCGATATCTGAAAAAGAGGGATAAATGGTAGAAAATCTTCAATTTGTATTCGAACTCTAGTGTATATATTTAAAATACAGGCTTCGTTTACGAAAAGAACTGAAAAAAGCTTCCAACTTCGTTTTAGAGTACCTTAACTTCTTCTTTAAGAGAAGCCATTCAGGTCCAATAATAGTTGAAATTATTGATATCTGAAAATAAAGATAACTGTTGAACATGGCAAAATGTTCCCTCAAAATGTTCCCTTGTTCACGCAAAATGTAGGTTTTGTTTTCGGGAAGAAAGTGAACACATTCTAACATCATCGTAGATCATTAAATGTCTGGTGAAAGGCAAGATAAGGAATCAAATTCAGGAAAATATAACTTTCTTCTCTACTCATAGGTGGAATAGGAGGGAAAATGATTTAACTTACCTATGGAACAGTTGTAGCCCTCGTAGCCAGCAATACAGGTACAAGTATAGTCATTTACTCCGTCTGTACACGTTGCATTGTTTTCGCAAGGATCAGAGGCACAGTCGTCGATATCTGAAAAAGAGGAATAAATGGTAACAAATTTTACAATTTGTATTCGAACTCTAGTGTATACATTCAAAATACAGGCTTCGTGTACGAAAAGAACTGAAAAGAGCTTCTAACTTCGTTTTAGAGTCACTCAAACATTTTTGTTTAAGAGAAGCCATTCAGGTACAATAATAGTTATAATTATTGATATCTGAAAATAAAGATAACTGTTGAACATGGCAAAATGTTTCTTGAAAATCGAGGTTATATTCTTATAAAATGTGGGACTCGTTTTCGGGAAGCAAACTGAACACATTCTAACATCATCGTAGATCATTGGATGTCTAGTTAAAGGCAAGATAAGAAATCAAATTCAGGAAAATATAACTTTCTTCTCTACTCATAGGTGGAATAGGAGGGAAAATGATCTAACTTACCTATGGAACAGTTGTAGCCCTCGTAGCCAGCCATACAGGTACAAGTATAGTTATTTACTCCGTCAGTACACGTTGCATTGTTTTCGCAAGGATCAGAGGCACAGTCGTCGATATCTGAAAAAGAGGAATAAATGGTAAAGAATTTTGCAATTTGTATTCGAACTCTAGTGTATATATTCAAAATACAGGCTTCGTGTACGAAAAGAACTGAAAAGTGCTTCCAACCTCGTTTTAGAGTCACTTAATTTCTTCTTTAAAAGAAGCCATTCAGGTACACTAATAGTTGAAATAATTGATATCTGAAAATAAAGATAGCTGTTGAACATGGCAAAATGTTCCCTTAAAATGTTCCCTTGTTCACGCAAAATGTAGGTTTTGTTTTCGGGAAGAAAGTGAGCACATTCTAACATCATTGTAGATCATTGGATGTCTAGTTAAAGGCAAGATAAGGAATCAACTTCAGGGAAATATAACTTTCTTCTCTACTCATAGGTGGAATAGGACGGAAAATGATTTAACTTACCTATGGAACAGTTGTAGCCCTCGTAGCCAGCCATACAGGTACAAGTATAGTTATTTACTCCGTCAGTACACGTTGCATTGTTTTCGCAAGGATCAGAGGCACAGTCGTCGATATCTGAAAAAGAGGAATAAATGGTAAAGAATTTTGCAATTTGTATTCGAACTCTAGTGTATATATTCAAATTACAGGCTTCGTGTACGAAAAGAACTGAAAAGAGCTTCCAACCTCGTTTTAGAGTCACTTAAGTTCTTCTTTAAAATAAGCCATTCAGGTACACTAATAGTTGAAATTATTGATATCTGAACATAAAGATAACTGTTGAACATGGCAAAATGTTCCCTCAAACTGTTCCTTTGTTCACGCAAAATGTAGGTTTTGTTTTCGGGAAGAAAGTGAACACATTCTAACATCATCGTAGATCATTGGATGTCTAGTTAAAGGCAAGATAAGGAATCAAATTCAGGAAAATATAACTTTCTTCTCTACTCATAGGTGGAAAAGGGGGGAAAATGATCTAACTTACCTATGGAACAGTTGTAACCCTCGTAGCCAGCCATACAGGTACAAGTATAGTTATTTACTCCGTCAGTACACGTTGCATTGTTTTCGCAAGGATCAGAGGCACAGTCGTCGATATCTGAAAAAGAGGAATAAATGGTAAAGAATTTTGCAATTTGTATTCGAACTCTAGTGTATATATTAAAAATACAGGCTTCGTGTACGAAAAGAACTGAAAAGTGCTTCCAACCTCGTTTTAGAGTCACTTAATTTCTTCTTTAAAATAAGCCATTCAGGTACACTAATAGTTGAAATAATTGATATCTGAAAATAAAGATAGCTGTTGAACATGGCAAAATGTTCCCTTAAAATGTTCCCTTGTTCACGCAAAATGTAGGTTTTGTTTTCGGGAAGAAAGTGAACACATTCTAACATCATTGTAGATCATTGGATGTCTAGTTAAAGGCAAGATAAGAAATCAACTTCAGGGAAATATAACTTTCTTCTCTACTCATAGGTGGAATAGGAGGGAAAATGATTTAACTTACCTATGGAACAGTTGTAGCCCTCGTAGCCAGCCATACAGGTACAAGTATAGTTATTTACTCCGTCAGTACACGTTGCATTGTTTTCGCAAGGATCAGAGGCACAGTCGTCGATATCTGAAAAAGAGGAATAAATGGTAAAGAATTTTGCAATTTGTATTCGAACTCTAGTGTATATATTTAAATTACAGGCTTCGTGTACGAAAAGAACTGAAAAGAGCTTCCAACCTCGTTTTAGAGTCACTTAAGTTCTTCTTTAAAATAAGCCATTCAGGTACACTAATAGTTGAAATTATTGATATCTGAACATAAAGATAACTGTTGAACATGGCAAAATGTTCCCTCAAACTGTTCCTTTGTTCACGCAAAATGTAGGTTTTGTTTTCGGGAAGAAAGTGAACACATTCTAACATCATCGTAGATCATTGGATGTCTAGTTAAAGGCAAGATAAGAAATCAAATTCAGGAAAATATAACTTTCTTCTCTACTCATAGGTGGTATAGGAGGGAAAATGATCTAACTTACCTATGGAACAGTTGTAACCCTCGTAGCCAGCCATACAGGTACAAGTATAGTGATTTACTCCGTCAGTACACGTTGCATTGTTTTCGCAAGGATCAGAGGCACAGTCGTCGATGTCTGAAAAAGAGGAACAAATGGTGAAAAATTTTGCAATTTGTATTCGATTTCTAGTGTATATATTTAAAACACAGGCTTCGTGTACGAAAAAAACTGAAAAGAGCTTCCAACCTCGTTTTAGAGTCACTTAATTTCTTCTTTAAAATAAGCCATTCAGGTACAATAATAGTTGAAATTATTGATATCTGAACCTAAAGATAACTGTTGAACATGGCAAAATGTTCCCTCAAACTGTTCCTTTGTTCACGCAAAATGTAGGTTTTGTTTTCGGGAAGAAAGTGAACACATTCTAACATCATAGTAGATCATTGGATGTCTAGTTAAAGGCAAGATAAGGAATCAAATTCAGGAAAATATAACTTTCTTCTCTACTCATAGGTTGAATAGGAGGGAAAATGATCTAACTTACCTATGGAACAGTTGTAGCCCTCGTAGCCAGCCATACAGGTACAAGTATAGTTATTTACTCCGTCAGTACACGTTGCATTGTTTTCGCAAGGATCAGAGGCACAGTCGTCGATATCTGAAAAAGAGGAATAAATGGTAAAGAATTTTGCAATTTGTATTCGAACTCTAGTGTATATATTCAAAATACAGGCTTCGTGTACGAAAAGAACTGAAAAGTGCTTCCAACCTCGTTTTAGAGTCACTTAATTTCTTCTTTAAAATAAGCCATTCAGGTACACTAATAGTTGAAATAATTGATATCTGAAAATAAAGATAGCTGTTGAACATGGCAAAATGTTCCCTTAAAATGTTCCCTTGTTCACGCAAAATGTAGGTTTTGTTTTCGGGAAGAAAGTGAATACATTCTAACATCATTGTAGATCATTGGATGTCTAGTTAAAGGCAAGATAAGGAATCAACTTCAGGGAAATATAACTTTCTTCTCTACTCATAGGTGGAATAGGAGGGAAAATGATTTAACTTACCTATGGAACAGTTGTAGCCCTCGTAGCCAGCCATACAGGTACAAGTATAGTTATTTACTCCGTCAGTACACGTTGCATTGTTTTTGCAAGGATCAGAGGCACAGTCATCGATATCTGAAAAAGAGGAATAAATGGTAAAGAATTTTGCAATTTGTATTCGAACTCTAGTGTATATATTCAAATTACAGGCTTCGTGTACGAAAAGAACTGAAAAGTGCTTCCAACCTCGTTTTAGAGTCACTTAAGTTCTTCTTTAAAATAAGCCATTCAGGTACACTAATAGTTGAAATTATTGATATCTGAACATAAAGATAACTGTTGAACATGGCAAAATGTTCCCTCAAAATGTTCCCTTGTTCACGCAAAATGTAGGTTTTGTTTTCGGGAAGAAAGTGAACACATTCTAACATCATCGTAGATCATTGGATGTCTAGTTAAAGGCAAGATAAGGAATCAAATTCAGGAAAATATAACTTTCTTCTCTACTCATAGGTGGAATAGGAGGGAAAATGATCTAACTTACCTATGGAACAGTTGTAGCCCTCGTAGCCAGCCATACAGGCACAAGTATAGTTATTTACTCCGTCAGTACACGTTGCATTGTTTTCGCAAGGATCAGAGGCACAGTCGTCGATGTCTGAAAAAGAGGAATAAATGGTAAAGAATTTTGCAATTTGTATTCGATTTCTAGTGTATATATTTAAAACACAGGCTTCGTGTACGAAAAGAACTGAAAAGAGCTTCCAACCTCGTTTTAGAGTCACTTAATTTCTTCTTTAAAATAAGCCATTCAGGTACAATAATAGTTGAAATTGTTGATATCTGAACATAAAGATAACTGTTGAACATGGCAAAATGTTCCCTCAAACTGTTCCTTTGTTCACGCAAAATGTAGGTTTTGTTTTCGGGAAGAAAGTGAACACATTCTAACATCATAGTAGATCATTGGATGTCTAGTTAAAGGCAAGATAAGGAATCAAATTCAGGAAAATATAACTTTCTTCTCTACTCATAGGTGGAATAGGAGGGAAAATGATCTAACTTACCTATGGAACAGTTGTAGCCCTCGTAGCCAGCCATACAGGCACAAGTATAGTGATTTACTCCGTCAGTACACGTTGCATTGTTTTCGCAAGGATCAGAGGCACAGTCGTCGATGTCTGAAAAAGAGGAATAAATGGTAAAGAATTTTGCAATTTGTATTCGATTTCTAGTGTATATATTTAAAACACAGGCTTCGTGTACGAAAAGAACTGAAAAGAGCTTCCAACCTCGTTTTAGAGTCACTTAATTTCTTCTTTAAAATAAGCCATTCAGGTACACTAATAGTTGAAATTATTGATATCTGAACATAAAGATAACTTTTTAAGCAAATGAAGATCATCGCAGTATATACTCAACTTAAGCAGTTGAGAAATAAGGCCTGAAAAAAATTCAGGCCTGAACGGGAATCGAACCCATGACCTCTGCGAATACCGGTGCAGCGCTCTAACCAACTGAGCTATCAAGCCAACTGGGAGCTGGTCAATTGTGAGTTCGTTATATACCCGTAGATGGAGAAGGTGTGATAAGAATACATGAAAGTCATATATTTGTACTGCGGAAAATACATTTTAAGCAAATGAAGATCATCGCAGTATATACTCAACTTAAGCAGTTGAGAAATAAGGCCTGAAAAAAATTCAGGCCTGAACGGGAATCGAACCCATGACCTCTGCGAATACCGGTGCAGCGCTCTAACCAACTGAGCTATCAAGCCAACTGGGAGCTGGTCAATTGTGAGTTCGTTATATACCCGTAGATGGAGAAGGTGTGATAAGAATACATGAAAGTCATATATTTGTACTGCGGAAAATACATTTTAAGCAAATGAAGATCATCGCAGTATATACTCAACTTAAGCAGTTGAGAAATAAGGCCTGAAAAAAATTCAGGCCTGAACGGGAATCGAACCCATGACCTCTGCGAATACCGGTGCAGCGCTCTAACCAACTGAGCTATCAAGCCAACTGGGAGCTGGTCAATTGTGAGTTCGTTATATACCCGTAGATGGAGAAGGTGTGATAATGATAAATGTATTTTCCGCAGTACAAATATATGACTTTCATGTATTCTTATCACACCTTCTCCATCTACGGGTATATAACGAACTCACAATTGACCAGCTCCCAGTTGGCTTGATAGCTCAGTTGGTTAGAGCGCTGCACCGGTATTCGCAGAGGTCATGGGTTCGATTCCCGTTCAGGCCTGAATTTTTTTCAGGCCTTATTTCTCAACTGCTTAAGTTGAGTATATACTGCGATGATCTTCATTTGCTTAAAATGTATTTTCCGCAGTACAAATATATGACTTTCATGTATTCTTATCACATAAAGATAACTGTTGAACATGGCAAAATGTTCCCTCAAACTGTTCCTTTGTTCACGCAAAATGTAGGTTTTGTTTTCGGGAAGAAAGTGAACACATTCTAGCATCATCGTAGATCATTGGATGTCTAGTTAAAGGCAAGATAAGGAATCAAATTCAGGGCAAGATAACTTTCTTCTCTACTCATAGGTGGAATAGGACGGAAAATGATCTAACTTACCTATGGAACAGTTGTAACCCTCGTAGCCAGCCATACAGGTACAAGTATAGTTATTTACTCCGTCAGTACACGTTGCATTGTTTTCGCAAGGATCAGAGGCACAGTCGTCGATATCTGAAACAGAGGAATAAATGGTAGAAAATTTGCAATATGTATTCGAACTCAAGGATCATGGATCAGATCATGTTACAAAGATTTTAAATTTTGCACGACAGGCCAAAATAAAGTCTACGTAGTGGAGCGCAGGCCCCACCGGGAGTTTTTTTTTTTTTGCTCAAGAAGGCTGTAGTGGGGTGAGACATGCAAATCGTCCCTTTTTCGTTTGTGGATTCACCTAACTTACATTACTCGGATTCATGTTGCTTCCAAACTTCATGTGACATAAATTGACTCACTGCAGTAGTATATGAGTATGCTTTGTTTTAGCTGTCTACAGTTGTACAATATCCTGATTTTCCTGTCTTTAGGTTTCCTGTCTTTACTTGTTGCATACATACATATATATATATATATATATATATATATATATATATATATATTAAAATCTGTCTGATGATCGCGTAAGCATGAAACTCAGTCACAGAAAAGTTATGTCTTATTAACAAGTTCAACCTTCACGTATATATATATATATTGCGAGAGAGACTATAGAGAGACTATCACCAAATATATCTCGCGCTCTACTTCTACGTATCGAGCACGGTAAAACGGAAAAATCAATACACAGACTCCCTATATATATATATATATATATATATATATATATATATATATATATAATTTGCACAATGGAGAATGTGCTTCCGTTTTCAACGCTTTATTAAAGACCCATAAAGACTTGACATATCCGGTTCAAGTTCACCACCCCAGCCACGGAAGGTTCCAATTTCCCATCTCACGGGCACGATGACAGTAAAATACCCGTGGGTTGCCCGGCGGAGGGGGATGTTGAAACCTTGAATTGGTCGATGCGTTATATCTAAGACTCGCTTTAGCTCCGTTACGTGTACTCCCGAAATGCACCTACACCAGGATCAAATTCAAGAGATTTGTGTAAAATATTATTATTGCCTTTACACTTCAATTAGCTGCAATGAGAGAATGGAGAAACCATCTTACTTGTTGTGCAGTTAATACCGCCATAGCCAGCAGCACAGACACAGATATAGCCATCTCCATCCGGCAAACAGGTTCCGCCGTTCTGACAAGGACCAAATTTGCAATAATCTGCAAAAAAGAAGCAACGATTAAGCAACTGTAAGTGTTGAAGTAAAGTTTTTACGGTTTTTTGTTTCAATTTTTTTGAGGTAGGCCATAATTCTAGGCTCCTGTGAAGCAGTGATGAGTGTATGAGATGACGGAATGCTCAGGGTATGTATTCTGATTCCTTTGAATTTAATCATATAATCTGACGTTTTTGTTTGATAACGCCGATTTGTATGCCGATCACAGTGATAGTCGAAATTCACCATCGAGAAGGCTTTTGTGAGGCGAGGCATGCAAATCGTTCCTTTTTCGTTTGTGGATCCACCTCACCTACATTACTCGGATTCATGTTACTTCCAAACTTCCTGTGACATAAATTGACTCAATGCGGTAATATATGAGTATGTTTTCTTTCAGCTGTCTACAGTTCTACATTATCCTAATTTTCCTGTCTTTAGGTTTTCTTGTTTTTACTTGTCATACATATATATATATAGTTAAGTGTACTATATGGACGTAACGAAGAGGCCAACTCTTGACTGTTCTGGACGAGTTTAATGCACGACGTTTCGGCCGTTCGGCCTTCTTCATGTTAAAAATTAAAAACTAAAAAACTATTTAAAATGATTGCGACTTATATACAAAACCGAAATTTTAAGATTGAGGTTACGTAATACAGTATAGATCTAAATTACAAACTGAGAAGGGTTAAACAATGAAAGGCAAATAAAGAACTAAGGGTGATATGTGAGTACAAATAAGGTGAATAAAAATAAGTGACAAAAACTAGAGAGAAAAAAAAAGAATCTAAATTAATTTGTAGTGTTTACTCCGGAGTAACAAGCTCCCCATTGAAGGCCTCTGAATGAATGCAATCAGGCAAAAATTACAACAGGATCCCAGGAAAGGGCCATTAAACCGCAGCAACAATCTCCCCTCCAAGGCCCCTTTTTTTAATGAAAAACCGATAACACACATAACAGAATCCCTGAAAAGAGCCCTTGAACTCAGAAATAAACAAATATAAAAAAATGATAATGGAGTAAAATTAAAATAAAGTACGTCATGTTGGAAAAATGGCAAATCACAGCTACTCAATTGTAGTAATTAATGCGGTGTTTTGATCTAAATTCTCGCCGTTTGTTGAGGCCATGAGGATTAAGGGTGAATAACTGCGCGGTCCAATAGGCTTCCCTAATGAGTAATAATCGTTCAAGATGTAAGGAATTTTCAAAAGACCTAATTTGTTCAATAATGATGAAACTGATTTGAGAAATTTCATGTTCATAGTCATTAAAATGGATGGCCAATTCACAAGTTCTTTTGTTCTTAAGCATGTCCGACTTGTGGTTACGAAATCTTACTTTAAATTCAGTCGAGGTGGAGCCTACATATTGCAGGTTGCATTTGGCACAAGTGGCCAAATAAATAACATTCCGTGACGAACAAGACAGCCCCTGTTGAACGGAATATTGACGACCGGTTGCCGAACATTGAAATTTGGAAGCTTGAATTAAATAATTTCTGCATAGATCGCACTTCTTGTCGCATTTTGAACAACCTGTGTTTTCTTCTCCCTGATTTCCACTGGAGGTTACCCGAAATTTTGATGGCGCCTACATCTCCTTAAGATTTTTGGTTCTACGATAAGCGGGAAATATCGACTTGGATGGAAAAATTTCTTTGACTTCTGGTGAGGATTGTAATAGATAAAAGTGCTTTTTAATAACTTTTTGGATATCTGGCAAAATTGGATTTTAGTCGAGCACCAATGGAAAAACTTTCTTTGCTGGCTTGACCTTTTTCCTCAAACGTTCAGCCCTTGGTATACTAAGAGCTTTGTCGAACTGTTTATCAACAAGCTCCGCTGGATAATTTTGTGACTTCATATACCCTTTGTATTCCTTACATCTTTTTTGTAAAAAGTCGTTAGTAGAACAATTGTGTTTGATTCTTAAAGCTACCCCAAAGGGGACTGCTCTTTTGCAACGTACGGGGTGTGAACTCGAAAAAGGTAGGTAGAGGTAGCTATCAGTGGGTTTAGCATAAACATCAGTGCTAATAAAACCGTCACGAAAATGCAACGTGAGATCAAGGACATTCAAATGACTGTCAGAGTAAACCAATTCAAATTTGATAGTTGAATACAAACCGTTAATATAATCAGTAAATTCCAATAATTTCGGTAAACACTGAGTCCAAATGTCAAAAATATCATCCCTGTATCTCCACCAAAGCATAGGTTTCAGGCTACCTCCAAATTTGGCTTTCTCATCGATGACGCCCATTGCCAGATCTGCATAACTGCAGGCGTTTTCGGTCCCATGGCCGTGCCATGTTTCTGAACAAAGCTCTGACCAGAAAACTGGCAATTATTAACCCTGAGACAAATTTCAACGGCTTTAACTAAGCAATCAGTGGAAGGAATGTTAACATATCTGGAATTAAGTGCCTTTTTAACTGCTGAAATATCTAGATTGTTGTCGATATTCGGAAACATTGAGACTACATCCTAAGACACAAGTAGGGACCCCTCAGGGAGTGGGCCTTTTGCATTCAAATCTTCTAATTTGTTTATAAAATCCGTAGAATCCTTATACATATATATATATATATATATGTATTTAAGCGTAACCATGAAACTCAGAGTCACAGAAAAGTTGTCTTATTGATTAGTTCAACCTTCAGATATATAAATGTATATATATATACATATATATATATAAAGATTAAATATTAATTAATATTAATATTTATTCTGCTCTGCTTCAACGTACTGAGCACTGTTCCACGCGAAAATCGACTTGCAGACTCTCTCTCTCTCTCTCTCTCTCTCTCTCTCTCTCTCTCTATATATATATATATATATATATATATATATATTGCGAGAGAGACTAGAGAAACTATACAAAGAGACTATACCGAGAGACTATCCCTTATCACAATGTATATCGCGCTCTACTCCTACGTATCGAGCACTGTAAAATGGAGAAATCAATACATAGCCTCTATCTCTATATATATAAATTAAAGAATTAAAGAGGACGCATCAATTCTCTGTGACTCTGAGTTTCGCGCCTAAGGGCTCGTCAGACAGAACTGCCTGTCTGACGAGCGCTTAGGCGCGAAACTCAGAGTCACAGAGAATCGATGCGTCCTCTCTAATTCTTTAACTTATGTATACTTAGCAGCATTGAGCACTTTATGCCAAGGTAGACTCTGTCCCCACATTTATATATATACATACATACATAAATATACATACATACATACATACATACATACATACATACATACATACATACATACATACATACATACATACATACATACTTTCATTTCCCTTTTTTTTTTTTGAGGAAGAAGCATCACAGAAAACAAGTTGAAGTACTAAGCTATACTGCATCAAAGTCTAGAGGTAAGGATATATTCTTTAACGTTCTCCAAATGACAAAAGTTTGAGCCAAACTTGTTAGTAGATCCATAATTTTTTACATCCGCGAGTCCACTTATTTGTCATGATATCTCTTCATTTTTCATGCCTAGACCTATCGATCTTCCAAAATACGAACCCCCTAACTATCTTTACGGAACCTATCAAGGAACACTTGGTAATGTTCGCCCATAGGCCTTTTAAAAGCCTGACGAGGTACCGGTTTATGATAGCCCACTCCATGAGCTCTAAAGACGAGTTTAACATACTTACTTGAATAAGTGCAAATTATGTTAAATTCGGGATCGTCCGGATTTGCTTTAGTATCGAAGACAACGTTGTGGTAAAATACTCTTTCGCCATCCTTTGAGTAATTGAGCGCAGTTTGACATGTCCCATGGATAATGTCAAAGTCGAAAGTGTTTGAACCATTGGTAGCATTACAGTCTCTGTCATTGAGAGCCAGGTCAGTCGCGGCGAATTCAGTATCATTATCAGTATCAGTAAATAATGATTTTTGAATTTCTACCAAGATGTTGGACGCCTGGCAATTGATGGTAACATTCTCTGAGATTAAAGGAATGAAAATAAAAAAAACGATCAGAATGAACGTCATCATCGAAGAATCATCTGATCCTGCAGAGCAGTGATTCCTGTCCAATTTTATTTCGATATTCATGAGTCATTATAAACGATATCTCGTAATTCACGATTCCCAAATATTAAACTCGAAAACTAGTGACTCCACCTGATGGGACCGCCTTCTGCATCAGCCCCCCCCCCCCCCTTTCCTTCCCTGCGCCACTTAGCTATAGTTGGTTTCAAAGATTTGTTGAGTGTCAAGATCAAACTGGGATTGAGTCGACTTTGTTATAGTTTGCTCTGCGATCAGTCTTAAAAACGCACACCACGTGCATCTTTTCGATCAATCAGAGACAAAAATACAATCAATTGTAACTTGATAACTGGCATTTTTCCGCCCTTCAGGCTGTCTCCGTGTCATTACGTTTCCAATTTCTCATCGACTCCTTATGGCACTTTTAGCTCTTCTGATTGGTCGTTGTGTGTATTTTGGAGTTAGTTTAATGACACTCAGTCGAAACGTTGAGCCACAAAACCTAAAAGCATCGAAGCAATAAGAATGGCGTCCGCGTTTTCTTGACTGAACAGCAACACCGGGTCATAAATAAATAAATTGGACGTATCATGCTGTTTCCTCAGTGAGTAGCGTGGAATAAGATATTTCGTAAACCCTCTCTCCCAAATCTGGTTTAACGAAAACTGCTCCTTAACAACCATCTACGCAGGATATAGTTTTCCCTATCGGGCACTCATGTTGATTTTTGCGTTACCGTTTCCCCCGGTAATAACACTTGTGTTAAGCTTATGTTTCGCTAATCTCCACTAACATTATAAAGACTATTTCGTACTCCAATCGTCATGTGATACACAACTTATCATTATGACAAAAATCATATCGCTATAGAACATACCTGGAACAGCGTAAATCTCCACTCTCAGGCATATAACGTTGGAAACTGGCTTAAACCGCAGATGTGTTGCAGTTACGTTTGTTGCCAGGACATGGAATGTAGCGACATCACCACCAGCTGAAGAGGCATGAAAGGTCTGGAAGCGTACCGAAAACGTTAATACTTCAAAATCCATGAAAAGAAACAGGATTAAGGGAAATTAAAGCTATCGATTCTCTTCTCAGTTTTTAAAAAAAGTCGAAACCATTTCACATGTCGTGTTTTAGTTCTAAATACTCAGTAATAACAATCGGTTGTTAATAGACACCCAATATAGGGACCTAGAAGAATTCAAGTCTGTAGGCTGCTAACACAAGGAAGTCAAAGGCAAAAGGTATCGACTTTAGCTTCGAGGCAGTGAAAATCGTAATGAGAGCGGCAAGGGACCTAGTAATTAGGACGACAACACCAAGGGAAAAAGTCTATGAAAAATAACTTTGCATTTTCACTAGGAATTCTCTAGTTGAAAGTAGCGTTTACCACTTCGAAAGATTCCAAGGAGTTCCTACTCTGAAATATCATATGAGGAAAGTGCAGAGTTTCAAAGAGAAAAAGATCAATGAAAACAAAAGCTACGATGAAAAAGAAAACGTATAAAGACAACGATAGCAATGCTATGCTGTGTTGTGATACTACTTTGATATAAGTTGGTTTAAAAGCTTTACTAGTAATGCTGACTATTGAATATCAAGTCCAGCTATGACCTCGGTGCTAGAAAAAAAAAACGGGTTTTGTGGGTATATAATGATCTGAGGATCAAATTATAAGATCTCTGGTCGGTGGGAATAGTATTTTCGCAAATACAAGAAAAATATTTTGAGCCCACCTTAAGGTGGATATTGACAGTCTAAAACATTAAATTCTGACCAGTCTCGACAGAAATTATGGATATCTTCAAATCGTATACATAAAACCAATTTGAAAAACCCGCCAGCGAAACAAGTTGATAAAAATTAAAGTTCAATTATTTACCTGCCCTGAGTCAACTTCAATAAAGTTTGATCCGTCTGTTGAAGACTGGAGCGTAAAATTCGTAGACTCTGAAGTATTAGGTTTTCCTTGTACTTCGACGCCGCATATTACGTAGCTTTTACCCAGGCTTATTTTAAGATATGGATCAGTGTCACTACCATTTGCACACCAGGCACCAGTTCCAGCCAGGCGACCATCTTTGGCTGGAAAACCAGGGAGCACCGAGCTTGCAGTCATGTAATCATCAGGTATCACTTTTAATTCATCACGAACACCCACGGGCGTGTCAGAACACGAACCTGAACGTTTGCAATCAAACAAATGTGCTTAATTTTTCGAGAATTTTACACGCACAAAGGTGCAATAAATATGATTAGTAGAATATTCAGTCCACCTCTGTTTAATAAGGCCACAGTGTGAGAGGTCAGTAAACAGATTTAGCCAAGCTTAAAAGCTGAGCTTCAGTCAGTTTATTTTACAGCCCAGCCCTTAACTTTATCAGAACTCCTTACAAACTGTCGAAGAGTTTTTTCCCGAGCTGTAGATTGTGCAATAATGAAATGAGAATCCAAATTAAAACGCTGTTAGTACGAATAATCATATGATATTCGCGCACAGGCACGTTCGATACACTGATTTACTGTTGAAACTTTTAATAGTGTTATGACAGGGGGCCAATCGTATAAAACAGATTTCAAAGGAAAAAACCGTAACGTACGACTCAAACCGAACTGCATTAACTGCGCGATGCATTCTTAACAGCGCAATTTGTGAAACAGCTTATCATTTCATGTAATAATCCTATCCTGAGATTATTTTGTTTCACATGTTTCACCAATAGTTTCTTTGTTAATAGTTAGTTTTTACTTCTCCTTGGTAAGGATTAAAGAGCTGCTAGTGGATGCAAATTATTTTACACCATTTTATAAGAAACTTGTTCGTATTTCTTAACAAGGCAAGCGGTGGATATAACATAAACAGCACGAATACAATTTTTTGAACAATGCGAAAAAAAGCTAATGAATTTTCTAGAAATCCTTTTACATACAATGAATTCAATACATGTTTATCTTTCTTCTCCTTTTTATTCCGATAACGGGTTAATTAAGTCGCTAAAGTATTGCGTAACTTTCCCTTGAATATTTAAAGACTATTTCTGTCTTTCTGGTTGTCATCTTTTTATTCATCACTGTTCTGAAGTAGCTATTACATTTTACAGTCTGCTGTGTTCCCTTCTGTTTTTGCAGAAATTGAACCGCATTTTAGATTTTTCGATGACAAAACGTGAATGATGCCTCAAGGGTGACCAAAAAAAAAAAAAAAAACATAATAGAAGAAACTTTCAAGCGTAACTAAGAAAACTAATTGTTACCTGCTTTTCTAATAAGTTCGGTTCTTTTAGGAAAAAATGTCACGCGAACGAGCAATGGTGGACGCAGGAAGTTATTAGAACGACGGGAAGTTGAGAGCAGAAATGAAATGATGAAATGCGTCTCTATTTAGGCGAATAAGTTGCAGAAATTTTCGCCTATCATAAATTATTAATAATATTAGAAAAACCATCTGTTGCAATTCGTCCTCGCTTTCGCGAAAAGGAAAATTACCAAATATTAATTTGTATTAGTTTTACTATTAAAAAAGTAGTACTAGAAAAACTCGATAAGCTCAAGTCTTTTCCGTCTGCTTGAAAACTGACTGTAAATGATTACTATCCCACCAAGCAGAATTTTCAATATTGATCATAACAAGTGAAAGTTGCCTCGAGGTAAACTCCATCGCGTGGTTGCGCGTAACAAAGAATTTGACCACCTAAAGGAATTGGAATAAAAAAAATTGTTTGAAGTCACTCAAGTGTAGTTTGCCTTTGGCAAAAAGTTTTTTTCTCAGAGGATTATATTTGGGTTGTTTAGTTTTAAGATTTTCAGAATGGCAGATGTTGCCTCCCGTGGATTTATTTGCGTGTTGTACCAAAGTGTCGCTGAGTAACCTCGGTATCATGTTGTGTTGCTTTGAGAAAAAGTTCGAATAGCATGCTCATTTAAAATAGCTTGAAATCGTTATTGACCTGAAAATCTAGAAATGTTTCCTTTCACAGACGTATTTTTAAGCAAATATAAGAAATTCTACGATCATCAAACCGCCGATTTTTGATGGGTGTTTGGTACCACTCGTAGTAGTCGTTTCTCGAATTTCAATGTTATACAACTGAGCTTATTTCAATTATTCAAAAGCGGAATCAGTCAACATCTTTCCATATTTGCATAGTCTTTGATAAGTTTTTGCGGGATAGACAATGCAAACCGTTTTTTTTTTAAATATAGATATATATTTTCCTCCTAGAGGTATCCATATAAGGTTGCCAAGAATCGCCGTTCAAAATCGCAAACTAATTCTTTCTTGAATTTGTCGTACATGCCATCGCAAATTATGTTTCTTGTATTTCTCTATAATGAAATCACACTTGAACAACCATCTCCCTTTCAGTTTCTGGCTAGGAGTCGATAGGGAAGCTCAAGAGAACTACAAAGACTCTTTAGATGATATGAAACTGTATACTACGTTGCTTTGCAATTCTCGTTTACTTCTTAAGGAAGAAACATGATCCTGCTTCCAAATATATCTACCCCGCCTTCCAAATTTCAGTTGTTTGTCTGGGAAACTAATCAGTTATTCAAACCAGCCCCTCCGTGATCAGCAATTCTGTTATTACGTTGAACGAACTATCGCGAGACTAGTCGCAGTTTTGTAAATTTAATTTGTACTGCTGGCCTGCATCCAAGACCACTTCAAGGAAAGGCGGGAGAGAGAGAAGAAAAATATAGGTCTCTAACAGTTGGTGGTAAAGATATATGTGCGAAATATCACCTGAGATTACGTCGGCTTTCCATTAAAAGTGAAAGCGCTTTCCTTCTTCAGTGCATGCACGCGGAAAATTAGGTTTCAGATCCTTGATGTCTAACAACATAGCTACTATGCGCGTCTCGGTAGAGTAAAAACATTATTTTCGTATTTTCTCCTGATAAAGAAACTCCTACGTCTCTGCATAGTTATAAGAATAAAAAGTGGAAAGGTAAAGTTACCTTCACAGAGATTTAGAGATCCCAAGCACATCAGCACCAAGAGAAAAGTGGCAAACTCTGCGTATATGTATCTTGGTTTCTTGGCCATTTCACGTGCCATGAGCACTCGATGAATTACAAGTTTTCACCTGAGAGAACGTGGTGTGAACTTTTTCCTGTGATAACTACTTCTTTTTCAACGGAATCACGTTGTAATCTTGGGGAAACGAACAAATAAATGCAGGAATTAAGGATATTTCAAGCGTGTAATGTCGTCTAATTCGCCGTCAGCGATAGAGTTTGGAGTGACAATGTATAAGTTTTGCATAAAACTTTATTAATTTTGTTATGACAACTCTGGGTTTGTAACTAGGGTATTATCCATTAACAGCGGTTAGCGAAATCATAAAAATGTTGGCGCTTTGACCCCCTGTAAGTAATCGCGGTCGGAGATGGGTGTCGCCCGCCACTATTCGCTGTTTTCATCTACCTCATTTGCATTTCCCTTTCTTTAACTCGTATAACAGATACCACGGAGATGATAGATTGTATAAACTGCTTACTTTTGAGATAGAATCGACGATGTTTTGCTGTTCTGTTACCAAGGTAGCGTAAAAGTTGGAGAAAACACTGTCGCTCAAATGTATCGAAGGGATTCCGTTTTATAATTATGACGTCATATATTTGGCACATGATCACGTATTCAGGTTCTCCTTTCAAATGACAGCTGAAAATGAAGATCAATGAGTACTATACTCGCAAATGAATTATTTGAAAGCGGGTAAATAGGCATCCTTTCTTTCGTATGCTACAAATTTTATCTTGCACGGCAAAGTTTCAGCCGAGAAAGCGCAATGTTGAACGGCGTGGAAAACAAAATTAAGAATATTCCAGACTATATTTGTTTAAATGATAAACGCCGCCACTTATAAACGCCACTCTTGTCTATGACAAGGCAGAATTAATTCGAGGATTGTAGGAAAAAAAATTACCAAGTAAAATGAAACTCGACAATCTAGACCATCCTTTGAAATTTATTTTCAAAGAGCGTGAGATATGAACGGTTATCATGTTTTATGATGGGAGCATTGGGATTTTCGGTTTTGGTTATATTTTAGATCGGTTTTTCGTTTTTTGTACCGGAAACCTTTGGTCTTTCGGTTTAGGTGTACTTCGTGGTTTGCTGATTTTTTTTAGCACTTGGTTCCCGTTTTCGTCAAAAATACTAATGGGTTTGCGGATTTGATATGCGATGTGGTTTGAGTATTTTCCTTTTTGGGTTCCGGTTTCTCCTCGGTCTGGGCGGAAATTATGCGCCTCCACTGATCTCGAATAATGTTGAAACCTATGTACGCTTCACTTGTTACTGACTGCACGAGACCGATTAGGGTTTTGATAACTGGAATGTGAAGATTAATTAAACGGTTTTGACGGTTTTGCAAGCGGTTTTCGGTTTTGATCAATTTTTTTTGCGGTTTCGCGGTTTTGCATGATTTCTTCAACGGTTTTGTGGTTTCTAATGCGGAACTTAATGTCTCTCTCCTCTGTGTTTTATTCATACGAATTATAATTTTGATAACGATTTAAGAAGGAAAAAAAATTATTTATTCATTATCGTCATGAAGGCACAAGGAATTGTCCTGTGAGATCTCGTGGAAAAGTATTTTAGAGTATCCAAGAGAGTTTCTTGATTGAAATTCTGAGACAATCTTCCAGGATGGAAAGCAAATTCCAAAAGATAACGTGGCTGCTGACAAAACCACTCCCAAACTGAAAAAAAAAACAAACAAACAAACAAATTAAAAAAAAGAAACAAAAAAGATGTTTTACAAAATTGGTATGGTAAAGTTGGTATTTGACAAAAAAATGCTTGTTAAAGTGAATAGAGGTGTTATCTCCCCTCGATTTAGGGTAAGTCCTATAGTTGGCAATATCAACTTGTAACGGATCAGCTCATTCGAAACGTGACAGGTTAGGGCAGACAATATTATCGCCAAGATTTCATTGAGGTTTATCCAATAAGTCAATACTATTACTTCTGCCAAGAACTAAAAACCATTTTTCCCGTGGACTTAGACAAAAAGTCATACCAACCAAGTCACCCCACGAATAAAAGGAAATTTTTCCCCAGGAATTTTATTAATATAAAGTTAGGGCCTTTAAATAAATTTTAGATTTCTTAGGAATGGTTCAAATTAAAAAAAGGGTCCCAGTCTCGTTGAAGTCTTTGCTCAACCTGTGCAGCTGCTTCATAAGCTATCTTACTGAAGTTCTTACACTCCCACGTTCATCTTCTTTCACGGTAAATGAACCCTATGTCTCCTTCTAGATATGGACATTTAAATATCGAGACCTTCCTCCATACATTTGAAACACTTTTAAAAGGAGCGAAAGGCGAACAACGGTTACGCAGTTCATTGACATGAGCTGTAAGTCTCTGATGCTCATTTTCGTTGGCGCACTGCTCTTTTATCCAATCGTGATCAAGGTGAGAACATTAGCCTTACTGAAACTTAAAAAAAAAACAAACAAACAAAAACCACTAAAGATACGAAAACATCGTCGAGGAATTTATTGTGCTAGACGAAACAGAAATTTAACCCTAATAAAAGTGTAAATACATCTATCGAAGCTAAATCTCTCAGTAATCATTGTAAAGCTGTGAGAAGGAGAAAGAAAGAGGGAAGTAAAGAGCTTTAGCTCAACAGGTTCAGCTGATTTATATGTATGTTAATATTGGACTGTTCCTCATTATGCCCATTATGTAAAAAACCCTTCTCTTTGTCGATAGTACCGATTTCCTTCCGCTCGCCTGTTCTTCTGTTCGACCAAAATTTTCACCTCACCTCTGATCATTTTAGGCGACATATGTTAAAGCTATTTCCAACGTGGAAGCCTCTGACAAACGCTACAGGGAACGAGTCTTTGATGACGTAAGTAGAGTTCTCTGTCTGTGTTTTGTCATACGCGTATGTTGTCATACGCGTGTGTTCATATTCGATGCGTTGGAGGTGAGTCCCTTTTTTCAATTCGAACAAAGAAAAATGGTCGGAACTTGTTTTGTATCATATCCTTAAAAACAGTTTATTTTGAAGAAAAATACAAGATAATCTATGTGCAATATCTTGAGAGAAATTAATCGTTGTTCCTAGTCAGCTACAGAGCTTTCCGCATTTTTGGTTCATTTATTTTTTAAGTGCGGACGCTGTAATTGGAAAAGCCGGCTTTACACCTACGGGCACTTTAAATAGGTCAATATTTAAAGTGGTGCTTATAGTCTTAGCAGGAAAAACGCGCTGTGAATCACGTAGACATTTTTGTGATTTGAATAGTTTATTGAAAACGGCGAAACACACGAAATGGCAATTCAATTCAATAAACTTATAGAACTGCATGCGAAAAAAACTGTCCCGACACAAGACGCTAAAATTAAAGCTGCTGGACCCTTGCAATGACCTTACGTACATACGACGCAGTTTTAGACAAAGATCTGTGAACAGAAGCACCCGGCCAGTCTGCTTTGGCTTTAAGTGTTGCGAGGAAATTACAGCGTTAACACTCGAGCATCAATTAGAAAAATCACCATCGAAGTGATATTCTGACTATTATTTTTTTAGCAAGGTTTTCCAGCATATAGAAATGTTTCTAACCTGGCGATAAACATCAGTATCCAGGGAGCAGCCTTTAACGTAAGTTACTTGACTCGATTATACCAACAAATTAACTTCGGTCTGCCATTTACGAAAACTCCTAAAATTAGACGTTGGAAAAGTGTTTCTGTGTATAACGAGTATACAGTTCGACTGCTTGCACTTTCTTGTTGTTAATTCTTTCTTATTTTAACTAAATATTTGTTTTACTGAGAATTCCTCTGTCACAACTCTTGCTCTTTTCGTAAAGCATTCTCAATGTTAGACCATGCAAGGCCAGAAAACATTTTTTCGCTCAGGATCTTACACCTTAATTTTAACTACCTATCAAGTTTCGACTCGACACCCTCACCAACGTTAGGTTCCCCCCCCCCCACCTCACCCCACCACCCTTAATTCATTATTTTGTCCTGGATTTGATTCTTTGACCTGGTTTTGTTAGCGGGTTGCGCACACTTGTTCGCGGGTTTTCTCTCCCCATAAAGCTGACATTCAAAATTCTGAACGTGTTGCTGCATCCAAAATTGGCCATAATATCAAAAAAAACTCATAACTTCTCCAATGTAGGAATTTAAGTCACATAGGGCCAATAATCTTATACTTTTAAGATGGAAAATTGTGAACAATTTTTAGCTATACCTTCTACTTCTAAACGCCAAAGGGTTTTCCATCAAAAGCGAGCTAATCTAAGCTTCTTACCCATTTTTTACGTGAACTCTTCAAAGCTCAAAGGTTGAGAAACATCCAGTCATTATGCACGATGTGTCTATCCCATATTTGTTTTCATAATCCAAAGAAAATTGTTTTTTATTTTAACTTCACTTTTTCAGATTGTAGACCAGTTTGACATATTCTGGATCTGGATCAAAAGTTTTTTCGTGGAGAGCTGGATATTAGCTGCGATCTATTGCATGTTCTACTGTAACATGTTCTAACTGTAAACATGATCCATGTTGTCAGTTTCATAAATTAAAAAAGTAATTAAATAATGTATTCGTCTGCTTTTAGTGGAGTCCTTTGAGATTCGTGCGATTTTAAGAGTTTAAATGTATTAAATGCTTTATCAGCCTTTACAGATCTTACTATTGTGGTGGGTGGGTTGTGGGAGGCCCGGGTACTAAGAAGACTTCTTTGAAGTCTGCTCGAGGATGCATTGGGAAAAATTGAAGTCGGCTCGCATGATGCCCGTAAAAACGAGAAAAACATAATAGTAACTTCTCATGAAACATATTTTAGCTAAAGATTGTAAATTTAGATCAACTGCATTGTACAAGCGACAACCGTATCGTTAAGAAAAGATCGTAAATGCTATCGCCTCAGCTTTGTTTGCCAATGAACAATAGACGAAACGAAAACTTCATATCCCATTGATTCCTTTATAAGGTTTTGGTCTGAAGTGTTCGTAGTATTGTTTTATTTGAGCGACGTTTCTGTTTAACTTTCGCGTCGTTTAAATCACATCTTTCTGAGTATAGAATTCCTCGTTAAGGCCTTTCTTTACTCTTAGCAACTGATCAAACTCATGCGCTTTTCCGTACCAATATAACTCGTTCACCTTCTTTGATGGCAAATAAACTTTGAGTCTGTATTTGTTAAATCCTGAATGCTTGAAAACTACCTTCTATTATTCATTTAAACATCTCAAAAAAGGAAAAGAAAGGAAGGGTATCTCCAGTATAACCACAGTTACTTTTACTGAAATGAGCCCAAAGCCAAAGATGTCCATTCTCGTTGCTCTTCTGGCTTTCTTTACAACCACCATCAAGGTAAGAATTTTTGATCTAACGACGACAATGAAGTCTTCAACTTTTTCAAGATAAAATCATGAGATTATCCGAGTCGATCGCTTAAATTATGTTAAAAGGATACTTAATTCATACGTTGTTAAGATAGATAACTCACTCATTCTCCTTCAAAATGCTCTGCACATGAGGAACGAATCGCATCGTTATTTTGGTGGGCAATCAAATGTTATTTACAGTAGCAGTCGGCTTGCTTTCAATTGTTTCATGGAAAATAGAACATCGAGGAGATTTACTAAATGTGTAAATGGACTATTCCGTTAGAAAAACATATCGCGGGAGTCACAAAAGGTACGCTGAAAATACCGACTAAGGCAAAAGTGGGTATTTCTAATTATTCAGGTAAATCTTAGATTACAAAGGAAATCTTTTCGGTATCTGGCTGGACTCGAAAAAAGTTTGATTTTAATCTGATACTTCCATGTTTGCATTCTGTTAAAGATGGTTGTTGACGTTTCCAAAGTAGTTCGAAGATTTCTTATATGCAGTCAACGTGAAAATAAAGATCAGGAGAAAGAAGTAACTTAGCGTCGAACAAAATATGTATATCGTGCATGTCAATTTTATTGTTGGACCGTGGAGCTCCCTCTCTTCGACAATGATATCGCAATCCTTTGCTGGTGTGCTTATTTCTGTTTTCTTTTTTCTATTATTCAGGCAGAAACAACACTCTTTCACGTAAAGGCCACTTACAATCGCTTCAACAATAGAATCTCTAATGTCGACGTAAGTAAATCCATACCTGTTTCGTAATTTTGCTGTCGTATGTTCTTTTGTCAATGATTGACTTTGTATATTTGAATATCAATATATAAATGAATCTAAGGATATTTTATCACTCTTATCTTCGCATCTTACCATTATCTTCGCATCTTACCATTATCTTCGCATTTTGCCATTATCAGTGGTTAATTTCTGTTTTATGTGAAGATCTTTGTGTGGTTTTATTGAAACATTTTATAACTACTTAAAATGGAGCAAGGTAGTGCGGAAAATCAAACCAAAAAAATTAGGAGGCAGCAAAAAATGGAAATAAAATAAATAAAATACAAAAGTCAGTGTTCAGTCATGTCCACTAACAACGGAACATCAAGGGAGAACGGAGCATCTCTGATAAGTTCAGTTCAAGGTCTGCTTTCTTTCACACGTATCTAGCAAAAAAAGGATCGACTTATACAACGTGAATTCTTTCCCGTTTTTTATCGTAAGCAATCCAAGAGTCGTCTTATAAATCCCTGACATTTAAATCGACTAGCCATAATAGTTTTGGATTTTAACTCTTTCACTCCCATGACTGACCAACAAGAGGTAATTTCTCCTGACAGTATGGATACAATATCAAGCAGACAAGTGACGAGAATAAAGAAAAATATCGATTAAGGGATTATCAGTTGATCCAATACTAAATTCTCCAACTTAAACCATAAGAATTGTGTGACAAACAGCGAGGAGAATTACTAATGAGATCTTAGGAGTGTAAGGGTTAAGAGTGGTGTACACTATTCTAAATTTGTATTATTTTAGGCCACGTACTATGGAGAACAAGGTGGTAAAGGAAAATGCACCCTTAACCCGTTGTCTCCGAACATTTTGAATGCTATCAGGAAGAAAAATTGGATTGTTGTTGCAGCTGCGCCTGGAACCTACCAGGAGTCTGTTGGGTGTGGTATGTGTGTTCAAATCACTGGCACGGGAGAGGGGAGTGGGGCTAACCCCATTACAGGAAAGCGAAGAGCAATGATTGTTGATATATGCCCCGGTGGATGTGGAAACAGTACGTATCAGTGTCTTTGTATTTGATTGTGTGTTGAATGGTCCTCATTTTAGGATCCTGTAAATTCACAGGATGTTTAGCTACGTGTTTATTTTCTAGAAATTTTCGATGCAAGTAAAAAAAATTCATCATCAAACTGTTCATTGAGGTGTCTTGTATCGAATTATAGCAGGAAATTTGATTGAAAAGATAAGAATAACAATTTATATATTCTTTTACATTTACAGATGGGTTAGATTTCGCCATTTCTGGCGACGGACGGTGGAAAATTCACTATCAGGCTATTGACTGCCCGACCCTTCGAGGGATCGATGGTAAAATTCAGTTTCGTTTCCAAGGGAGCAACCCTTATTACATCAAGCTACAAGCAAGGAATACCAAGTGAGATTTATGCTAAATGTTGCTTCAAAATAGCGTGATAAGACTCATCAGGACCAAAAACTAAAACTGCTTTGTTTTAAGTTGAAGATGGCTGCATTTGATGATATAAAACAAAAAATATATATATAAAAAAAGCGATACAATGCGAAAGGAAAGGAACGACACGAAACGGAACGGAACGAAACGAAAGAAACCAAACGACCCGACGCGGTAAGACAGGACGCGAAACGGAACGGAAGAGAACGAAAGAAACAAGACGAAACGAAACGAAATGATGCAAAGAAAATATAAATGAGTCAAAATATCCCTATTGGATCCCCTTACGAAAAAATCAAAAACAAATAGCGTTAAGTTTTCAATTTTTCTCATCCTATCGATCGGTTTTTTCTTTTGTTTAAGAATACCAACGGCTGGAATGGAACTCCTGGTAAACGGGAGATACCACTGTATGAAACGTGTCTCCGACAACTTTTTTATCGCTTCAGGACTTGGGAAAATGGGAACTCCTCTGAGCGTACGTTTGACGGCTATTAATGGTTATCAAGTGACAACGAGAATTCCTGAGATTAAGAATGACTTCGACTTTCCGAGCAAGGTGCAGTTCAAGGGAATCAAACGCGGACGTGAGTAGATTTTTGGCAAAAAATTGCTAATCAAACTGAGATAATTTAATTTTCAAAAGTACAAAACTGGGTATCGTTTGGGCCAAATTCGATATTGAGGGTTAAATGATCTTGGCCCATCGATTTGTGAGTGGTTGCCTACGAAAGTTAAATGGTTACACCACATACTTTCTTGCATCCCCAAAGGCTAGGTTTTAGATGCCAAGTTAATAATAAATAAATAATAAATAAAATCCTGGTGTGTGAAAAGGAAAACCAAAAGTCATCCAAAGACCACATGCAGAACTTGCTATGGGATTACGTAACTAACCGCGGACCAGTTTTGCTTATCATGGCACGCTCAGAGACCAAGCTGTTAATTTTGCTTTACCTCATTTATTTATTTAATTTATCAATCAATTCATCCATTTGTTCATTCATTTACTTCTAATTTAATGAATGGAAAGAGCTTATTGAGGTTTGATATTACTATAACTATTATTATTATCATTATTGTTTTTTATAATCATTATAAAATTCTCTCATTCCAATTTTTTTTTATTCTTGTGCTTGATCGGCTGTAGCTGGGCCAGATGGCATAAAATGTTTTGGTCAAGGAGACAGACCCCCCTACCCATCAGGAGGGATGCAACGTTAGTATGGCTGTTTCTTTAAAGAATTCAATCATTCTAACTTTAGGATCTGTTAAATTACCTGTCTATTCCTACTTCAACAGCCTTCCAGAGGATATTTGCTTCTTGAAAGGATTTTTTTTCCTCCTTTAAAGTATTGATACAGTTTGATAGAAACTATGATCAGGTATTCGTTTAAGGGATTTTTCTAACTTAGCAGTAAATGCCTGTCGATAAATATATTGTTTCAATGGTATGAAGGTTTTAGTTTAAAAGAGCAACATAATATTTTAGCTTTTTACACACAACGAAAATTTGATTGATACTTGAAGTTTTTCGTTCGTATTTTTTTTATTAGAAACCATGATAAATGCAGACTAATCTCACAGTCGCAAATTTGTACTGATTTTCTGCATTTAAATTTACAGCTTGAACAGCACGTCAGGGATAATTACTTGAGCTCGACGGCTCGTGATCTTGCTTCGATCCATGGATTATCGTTTGCAAAATAAATTGGTTTACATGGATTGTTTCAGTTTTCACTTTTGTAAAAACGACAGTCGCGAAATAAACTTTATAACTACCAGCTGAAGCAAATTCAAAACGTGCTACAGCAACTATGTGATCTTTTCTCTGCATTAAAAAAATGAGGGTTAATTATGAAAATGACAATGTTTAGAGATTTCAAATGGTATCTTCACATTCTTTCAAAAACTTGTCTTCAATGTGCTATATATGACAATTTGCAAATTTGATTAAATATCAACAATTTGTCTCTCAAAATCCATCGTGCGCTCATGTCCGACCAAAAATTCTAAGCCTTTCTCCTAACCTTAATGACATTTCCTGGATAATATCTTATGCCACCTTTTGAAAGATGTTGTGTCTTATTTCCAGTCTTGGCTAATGCACTGTTTTTTCAAGTACATTATTGCTCAAAAGAAAGCAAAATATATAAACATAAGGTCAGTTCTATTGCTAAGTACCGCCTTTATAGAATAACGCGACCATTAAGCGTTCCAAGAATTTTAGCTATTTATTTTCCTTACGAATATTTGACCTGGATGACTAAGAAAAACACTGTCTGGGTTAGGAAAGTATTTAGGGTAATATCCCTCTCTTCAGGTTTGTTAACTGCATGTCAGCAACTTTCAACTCGTACATTAGCCCTATGATCGGGTTGGTCCCTACATGTAGAGCAAGAGAGCAAGCTCTACGCATCTTTATCGAGTCTCTGCCTTCTTCCAAGCGTAACCTTCCAAATCGACGTAAGACGATCAACAAGGCCACCAAGACGGTTGAGCTGGTTTCGATGAGAACCCTAATGTGCCGGACGCCAGTAATTTTGGTTCTAGCGCTCTGATCAACCTTCCAGACTGAGGAAGAATTAGAGAAGGCCTTTTGGTGGTGCCTAACTGTGGCTTGTGTCAATTCCTTCTTCAATCCATATATCTACGTTTACATCAACTTAACTTTGATGAACTTGATGAAGTTCATCAAAATGATTCGCGATTGTAGCTTAGGCAGGTTACTACCGAGTTTAATCGGCCAAAGGAGAATTAACCCGAGGTTAAATTATTTGGGACTTATTCGAACCCGTAATGCTTGTCAGCCTTTGCAAGAAGTTTGAAACTAAAGGCGCTTTCATTTATCAGTCCTGGCCAGAACGTGACTCTAGCCAGGATGATGAAAACAAATTAACCCTCCTCAAAGGACAGAGTCCATTCGTCAAAACCAGCTGAGTTAAGACTCAGAATTATCATGAAAAGTGGAAAGAGATCGAAGAAGAGTAAAGATACCTCTTGGCATTTATGTCCAGTATCTTTGAACAACTGAAACTTATTCACAGTTCATTAAAGTCGTTCCTGTCCAGAAAATTTTTGAAGACTAAATTTCAAGTACGTACGAAACGTTTTATTGGAAATGTTACCAGCGCCAGTACCTGACAGCGGTACGCTTGTCATGGGCATGGATGGCCGCGCAAGTTTACACGGAGTGGCGCAGAAATCGTGAGTCTCTCTCTTAAATTCGATTAGCGTTTTCTGTGTAAGACAAAAAACCATACAAAGTTGACCAATGAGTTTATGGAACTCTTTCTATATCCGCATGTCGAGAATGTTTTTTTTTTTTTGTTAGAAAATCACCTGTTATCTAATTGCTCGGAATGTCTTCTCGGTGCAGGGCAACTAAAGGAGAAGATCTGAGATATGATCATAGTGCAGAAAAAATATTTTCTTTTTTCTGTTGAGGTGGGGATATGATACAAAAGAGAAATAAAAACAGCCGATTACGCTGATTTGGGCACTGGACGAAAGACTGCGAATAAAGAAAGAAGCTCAAAAATAATTTTTACCACAATTGGCAGTAATGTCGCTATATGATTAGCCAATTTGCCGCCACCGATAAGGATACAGAAAACGCTGCTCGCGCCAAGGTGTCACGAAATGGTTAAGCATTGAAGGAATCGCTTTATTTGACTTCATTATCGGGGTTAAAAACAAAGTGACAGCGGTTTGTTGCGGTTTGTTGCAGTTTGTTCACTCATGAGTCCACAACATCTTGACCACTTTGATGACAAGTATCGTTGTCGAAAGAGTTCAGACCACGCTAAACCACTATCGATTTGTTAAATAAAAGCAATTAAAATACGTACTCCTTGAAAATCCTAGGTTTTAAGGCGCTTCGTACTTTCTAGAATTTGATTGGGTATCAACATGGAAAAAGCGTTATCAACATGTACAGTTACTGCTAGACAATTTTAAGAGGGAAATTAATTAAAAGCTGGGACATGAAGTAGTATATTTCAATTCTTATTTGACGTAAATGCTTGACTATAGACGACATGTGAGGTGGGTAGATCTCCCGGTGATATTTCAGTCTTAATCAAAAAGACATCTGTCATTTAAAGGAAAGTGAAGAGTGCTTTTAGTAGCTGGACTATTGAAAATGCCCTAATCAAGTTATCCATATATTAACCTAACGATATTGAATCAAAGCATATCTCCAAAGCTTACAAAAGGTTACAGAGAGCTTACAAAGCTTACAAAGCTTACAAAGAGCTTACAAAGCTCACAAAGAGATGGCGAAAGTGCCTCCGGAAGAGAAATAAATGCTCAACATTTCCAATGATGACAAGCGATCTTTGTAAATGTTCTAAAGAAAAACTAGAATAGAAGCTTTTACCGAAAAAAATTGTTATAACCCTCAGAAATGTGTGATTTCTACGGGTTCCTTCTTTGATATTATTTTCTTTCGATCAACATTGAACCACTTTAGCAACACTGCGGCATGCGGTAACATCTAAAACTAAATGCGTCTCTTAAAGTTTTTTCGGTTGGACTTCTTAATTCACCTATTTTGAGTGACTGTTAGTCAAAAAGGAAGACCGAATTACGTCAAGGCTGTTTCAAAGCGCTGAAATAATGATTAGGCAATGCTACTTTGGAAATCGAAAATTGATCCATCAGTGTATAACTTTTTATCAAAGTGGCGCGACTCCATTAGGCGCTACCGGAATAGATACATTTTGATGGCATCAACTGACGTCTTGAAGTATTTCTACTTACTTTGAAGTGTTCTTCTCATGGAAAGTTACATTAAAGCTAGTTTATGATTACCGCTTCACCGCCTTATTGATCGATTTTTGTTAGAGGTTGTAACCAATGTGTCCCTTTTCCGATGTATTTCAGCCATCGTCCCCCTTTTAGAGTTTATCAAAATCGTTAGTTGCAACGTAATGTCCATATTTTGTGATCTACATATTGTCTTGCGCGTGCTGCTTTAGCCTCTTCCATGCATGGCCGACTGGGACTCAGTTTTAATTGTTTTCTTCAACAGCGGTACAGCGATTCTTGGCAGTTGTGCCAACCTTCTGATCATAATTTCATTCTTTGTGTTTAACTCGTCAAGACAACCCACAGAGATCCTTCTTATCAATCTGTCTCTGGCTGATTTCCTGGTCTGTGCAGGCTACCAACCTCTTTTGGTGCTCAAGTTCAAAAATTATGGCGTAAGTCAAGTGTACATGTCATTCATCGGCCATAGCGTAATAACCGCCTCCATGACTGGTTTATTGGCTGTGAATTTCGATCGCTTCTCGGCCATATATTTTCCTTACAAATATATAACATGGATGACTGAAAAAAACACTATTTCGCTGGTGACAATTTCATGGATGATATCTCTCTCCGCTGGCTTGCTAATTGTAAGCAACTTTTCGATCGCCGCACATATCTTCCACTTGTACATCAGCCTCATAATCGTGCTGGTTCCCCTCATGTATAGTGTCATATACAGGGAAGCAAGAAAGCAGGCGCGACGCATCGTTAGCCAGACTGCAAATCAATTTCCATATCGAAACATTATGGTTGACAGGGCCACTAGAGGGGTTGGGCTGGTGCTGATAACTACTCTGACGTGTTGGCTTCCGGGGATTGTATCTCCAGCGATCGTTGCATCTTTAAAAAACCATGAAGAGATACGGAAGGTCGTGTTTAGCTGTCTCACGGCGATCTGTGCCAATTCCTGCATCAATCCATTCATCTACGTTTACAAGTTTTCGAAATTTCGCCGCAGTGTAAGGAAGTTGATTCAAAGGATTCTCGAGGGTGCTTCCAGAAGGTTACCTCCGACCCTCATCGGCCAAAATAGAGTTATTCCGACCCTCATTGGCCAAAATAGAGTCATTCCGACATAACAAGCTTTGGAAGAGTCTGAACTCTCTGGCCCTATTTCTCAGCAGGCGGTGGAATCGATTAGAAAAAAAAAAGCGATGGGTGAAATTCGAAAAACCCCCTTTCTATAATACGACTTGTCTTTCAGCAATGGACTATCAATTGTATTGCTCAAATTAAATTCTCCTTTCCAAACCGGGCCGCGAATACATCAGAACTGCGAAATTAATGACGTGAAACTTGTCTATGGTTTTCGATTAAGTTCGCACATTCGTGGTAGGAAAAAACGGATCAATAAGACGCCAAGCTTTGGTCTAATATTTTAATACAACAGGGTGTCAATAATTTACTTCGATAAACGAAAAAAAGATATCATTTGATCAGACTCTAATGAGCTGAATATCTTTACTCTTTTAGCACGGTTAGCCCACTCAAAGACGTTTTCAAATTTTGCTTTCAAGGACAGGTGATATTCTTGATAAGACGTAAGCTGTAAATATTCTGTGTTACTCTGACAAGTTTTATAGCGATATAAATAAGCAATACGCAAAGGTGGCCTAAATCAAAAGATATTATTGATAACAACTCTGTTTGTCGTATTAATGGGACTTCAAACTGATTTTAGTTTATTAAGGGAAGAAGCTTGGGGGTGAATTTGTTTTCGTTATTTTTTATCTAAACAGGACCAGTAACATTGACCAAACAAACGATTTAAAAAGTGAGCAAGTTTCAATTAATTGGCAGGTGTTATAATTTTGTAGTCGCTTTCTTGCCACAGTACATTAAATATATTAAATAGAGAATAACAAATGGCCCGCGTAGATATGGAATTTCTCTTCGAGTGTTCGACTCGATAGCTCCGAGTGAGCGCAGCGAACGGGTGAGATGTCGAGTTGGACACGAGAAGAGAAATTCAATATCTACAAGCAACCATGTATTATTTTGTTTATCATGTTAACACAGTAGCCTTTGGTGACAAGAAAAGTCGACCTCATTAATGAATGAAAATAAAAGAATCGACAATCGTACCGTACGTTGGCGCTAAGGCTCATGATGGAAATAATGGGTTGAATCATGATTACAAATAAATCAATGGGCGTAATTTCCAATCAAAAAAAATTCTCATTTATTGACTTTGTCCTTACGACAGAAGAAGTCTTTCAGGTAAACGGCCAAAATCGGCCTGTGGCAAATCGAGTTGTCGATGATTTTCGCTCTCAGCCGCGAGAAATGAAATTACCAAAGCCACTGAATATGTAACTTTCGGTTTTTCTTTTCGTATTTGGCTTTGTTCTCCTTCTGGGAAACTTTGAGCCGAACTGTTTGTAAGCGATACGGATTTTTCACTGTTTTAGCAGCCGTAATCTAAAATTCACTCCTGTGGTGGCTGTATTTAAACGGCTACATCGATTCGGCAAATTCTGTGGAGCTGCTGGCATAGATTGTTTCATAATTCTTAGAGTTTGCTTTCTTGCCTCTGCGAAAATGAAGCCGTAAAGGAGAGGAACTGACCCAACGGTTCTGGTGTTGTAGAGATAAATAACTACTCTAACCTTTGCACTTCCCCTGATCAGAGACTTTCGTCTCGTAATTTATTTATGAGACTCTAGCGCTTGAGCTGTGTTTGACTGATAACATCGACAAATTACATACGAGGAGCAAAAAACAGAAGAAACAATAAAGTTCTCATCTATGAGATCACAAAGAATGGGAAAAGGAGAAGGTGAGCTGAGTCTTATCTGCGTTTTCTTCACTACCATGACTGGCCAAGGGTCACTACCAGTAGGATTTAAATTTTAAGTGATTGAAATCACGTTCAAATTTTGACTTTAAGCTTATATCGTTTCAGTATATGCTTTACAATCAATTATTGCAAGGGTTGATTAATTATTCGCTTCAATAATTCGCTCTTCTCCGTAAGAACTGAACTTTCTTAACAAATCAAGCCTCGAGGGTGTGCTTATCGAGACAACAACTGTGGGATTTTCACATGCTAAATGATAAATTGTGTACACCAAACAGCGGTGCACGGACGGGTAGGCAAAATTTTTCTGTCAAGGTCAGTCATGAAACTGAATGGCTTCTTCTTAAAATAAATGTTCTTTCCCGAAATTAGGGCCTTTCTTGCTCTTAACTCACTTTCACATATTCAAAAGAGAATTTAGAAGCAGTCAGCGTCGTAGAGTGAGTTCAGAACTCGGTAATTTAAATTTGCACGGATATTTACTGAACATTTCATTGTTTAAGACTTTGTTTAGATGCTATAGTAGAAGCCGCTAAAGCACAAAATAGACAGGTAGTAAATACATAACTTGTGCATCACAAATTACTTTAAGATGAGAGTAACATTATTAATTGTGTAGATGATGGTCTAACTTTTTACTTTTTCTCTCAGTGTCTGAAAAGTTTGATAATCATAAACCCCATATTTATTGATCAAAAGAGAAAGCTGGTCCTCTCTGTACTCAAACAGACCCTTAACTGACTGCAGATTTTAATAAGCTAATAAACTGTTCAAAAGCCTTTGTAGAGTATTGATGGCAGTAGCATTAACTAACTGGAGTTTTAGGCGAAATATTTGTTTTACGCTAATTTTGTGGGCCTCTGTCGCATAATGGAATATTTGGCCACGGGGAACAGTGATCTTCTTGCAAAATGTTATTTCGGTTTAAAATTTATGGGGCTAATTTTGAGCTTATTAACTATTCATCTTCGGCCATCTTCTTTTTGAAGTAACCGATTTCAGGTCTCAGCTTTATTGAGCTTCCAACAGATGCTTCTGAATCGGAAGTGCAATTAATCGACTGTGCAACTAAATAGCTCATAGACGCCAAGTTCAAGTTTGAAATTACTTATAATTATGTTTTTCTTTCAAATCTATTTACCGGTAGATATACTAACATTGGAGATAAGTGTCAAAGGGTTATGATGCCGTGGTAAATTATTAATGCTAGGTGATTTTTGTGCTTCTCTCTTCTTTTGTAGCTTAATTCAATTGAGAGCAGACGCAAGGGATCTTGGACGGAGCTCTGCCTTGCGGCTGTCAGTAGGAGCATTTTTTCTGTAGAAATATCTTGCGAAAAATTAAAACAGTCAAACATATTCGTGGTGACAAAGTACTTTAATTTTTCACGCATAGTGGGATTTTAAATTTTTTTCGCAAATTGAATACTTTGAGTAAGGAGTAAACAAAAACATCATATTAGCCGTTTGTTTGCCAGATGCTTGAAAATAGGCAAAATTAGTCATCCCTTGGTGCTGGGCTGAAAACTTTTGTTGCTTTTAGCATAAAATGGGGATATATTTATTCAGTTGTTTGTTGAATCGAAGAGGGATTTGTTGCGCCAAATTTCATATTTCTACGATCAAAACCGACGTTACATCATATAACAGATTTATAAGGTGAGAATATAGGATTCAATATCGAAGGCTTAGATTCCTGTGCAGTAGCTTGGCTGCGTGTTTAACCTTTTTATTTTGTCGGGCAGTAACTCTTGTACTGCAGCTGTCTAGCATTCTCGGCTTAGCCGAAAGAGCTCTCTCATGAAACAGTCATCTTACGCTTTTTGTTAAACTTCTTGGAAATGCAAATATGCTCAATTTTTTTTCGCAGAAAAGATGCATGTCGAAAATTGAAATTTGAAACTGTTAGAGTTTTTGTTGCACAGAAAAAAAAAACCAATAGATCGTGAAACAACATATGGCGAGAATTTTATTTTTCTCCGAACGAGATACACTTGTGAGGTTTCTAGGGGAAAACTGCCAACTAGTATGAGATACTTCGGGAATGAAAAAATTTAAAAAAAAAGACACTTTAGTTGGTAAAGTTTCAATTCCACAACCGGAAAGGGAAATAAGGATAAAATGAATTATCTTTAGGGCAGATTCTTCAAATTAAAAATCAGAGCAAAAATTTGAGGTCGAAACTCCTTAGGAAAGTAATCACAAAAGAAGACTCCAAATTGCAGCCAAAGAAAGTCGCGGTTACAGAGTAAAATAGAACAAGAAAAAAATTGACTTGCGATTTAAATTCTTCAAACCTTATCGAAACTCTTCCGGAATGAAAGAACATGTGAGGCAAGAGACTTGAATCCTAGATGAACGCTTAAGGATGAAACAAATCGGCAAGAAAGAAATGAAGTATTGTATAGAAGTAAAACGGTGCAAACTTCGTTCAAATCGATAAAAAGTAAAAGATTCAGTCCGGTACATTTTGAAAATGTTACAGTTGATACCTCTGATTTCAAACTAAAACGTCATGAAGTTGCAAACCAGAATTTATTTATAACTTCTTATAAGGCAGATGTAGCACAGAACAAAAAAATGAGATTTTCAATAACATATGTTTTTAATTTCCATAATTTAGCTGAACTGAAGACACCAAAAGAAAAGCTTCTTGGGTTAAGAATGATTTTCAACAATCATGTTTTTCTATTTACACAAACACAGAGCAAAAAGATTCCAAAAAAGCTCCGTTGGTTGAGAAAGCAATGAGTAAATAAGTAAATAAGTATGTGGAGAACGAGCGAGAAGAAAACAGCTATTTTCTGGTGCTGTGTATTAGCTAGTCTTCATGAATTATGAATTGGATAGCAATGTGACGCCCAAAAACAAAAACTTTAAAAAAGAATATCACTTAGTTTCAGCAACATTGACAAGGTCTCATAATATAGTAATTTTACAGCTCATAGCCGTATAAAGAACCGCACTAACAAAACAGGAGAAAAAATGCACGAAGTAGTAGTGATATTGTTATATCAAAACCAATCCTGACCTTCTCGTTAACAGTACTTGATGAAGTCGATGAAAAAACATCTTAATTTTTCTTTTATTTTCTCCCATCCCTTTTGTTTTCAGAAAGAATGGTTGCAATGGGGTTTGCTGAATCTGCCTCTATCATGGCCCTACTTTCGATGATTTGTGTATCAACATTGAAGAGACATCCCGGTGCCTTGGCGACACGAGGTGAGTATTGTATGTGTTATTACGTTATTTGCACCAAGGTATTTCTGGTTCAAATAAGACGATCAATTGTTCCAATATGATCAGTTATTTCTCTACGCAACGAAAAATCCGCTACAAATTTACCTTGTTGAAACACTTGGCTTCGTAACTTGTAACGCCTAACCGGTGTGTGCGAGGAAAAAATTGTTATAGCAATCGATCAATTTTATCGCAGCTTTGTATTCATTCGGATCTTCTTGCACAACTATTGCAATGAACGGTTAAAAAAGTTATGTAATGAGCAAGATATGATTTTAACATCATCGTATTTGTTGTAGCATGTGGCATTTTGGTAAAAAACGCACTGAAAAGTCCGGGATACCCTCGCAATTACCCAAATTTTATGGATTGTGAATATTCTGTTCCGATTTCACACGGAGGGCCAATGGGAATACATTTCGACGACTTTGATCTGGAATTCGAATCTTCATGCAGGTGAGAAAGGCCTTTCTACCAGTAATGAATCTTTCCTCTTTGCTTTTTTTCTAAGTTGCAGGCTTGAGGACTTTTCGTTTTTTTCTGACGTTTTGCAATAAAAATCCAGATTAGGGCAGATGACACAGCTGAACGAGAATTTACAGCTCTCCTTTAGAATATAAGGAACGTTAATTTATGTGCACAAATACAGGAAAAAATATTCCTTGATTTCCTTTATCCTGCTTTTCTTTTTATCAGATTCGGTAATTAAAGATGATCACCTTTCCTCGGCTGTACCCCATAGCTTCACGATGGCAGTTTTTACTATTTTTAACATAGTTTCTAAGGTATAGAAATTGTCCCTCTTCACTTAAGTCGGTCTGTGTTATAGGGTATTTGTAGACGGGCACAATTTCCTTAAACCGAATCAAATTTCAATATTTCCCTCGTTACAGATATGACTTTTTAAAAATTTCTAATGGACACGGTACTACGTTTGGTCCATACTGTGGTCAACGGATTGGACAAACAGTTGTACTCTTCGGAGAATCTGCTTCGATAACCTTCCATTCAGACTTCACTGTTCAAAAAAAAGGTTTCCTTCTACGTTTCAATACAGCTCCATATGGTGGGTACAGTGAGTATATTTTTAGTGTATATAGTTTTTTAATGCCAAACCACATACTGCATTTTGCCTGTGGAAGTGAAAAAATTCATTTTGAATTTGATTTTTATCGCTTCATCAAGTCTAAGTCCATAAGAATGTGCTTGTACTTCGAGAAACGTTGAAAATTATGTCCAAATAGAAATATCCGAGAGAATTTTAAACAGCTTTTGTCCCCTGGGTTTGTTTTTTTCACCTGATCGCGATAAGTTTGAAACTTTCGAAGCCTTCTATAGGCCTAATTGAGTAGTTTGAAAACCCTCATTTTCTTTCCAAACAAACTAAATACTTTCAGAAACAAATGAAGTAAGGTTGTAAGTTTCTAAAGAAACTATAATGCTGCGTCGGTGGAAGAGTATAACATGGTAATTTAGTATTATCGAATTAACTGATTAGCCCTTCGTCAGAGTTAACGCTCAAAACGTCAGCTTTGAAACTCTTAACAGTGGCCAATTTACGTTTACTTATATGCTCAGTTAATACTACTAAATTACTACTAGAAACAGTTTGTTTTGTCTTAACATCAATGTTCTCGAAATTAGAGGAGAGTCTGTTACAGATGAGAGAGGTTTATCTTCTTAGACTAAACTGCAACTGTATACTCAGTCCAAGATGTGTTGCAAATTTCTGGTAACTTTTGTTTACTCGCCCATTTCTCAGTGCTGAGTCAATAATTCCAGGAAAATACCAGTTGTGAAGGTGGCAAAAAACATAGATTGTGGAACGAGCCTTTTTTGGCGCAAAAATGTTCCAGGATAAATAGAGATCTTATACGCCGTGTCGCGAGCGTGGAGCAAAGAAATCCATCCTTTGCCACTTGTGGGTATTTCTTTCTTCACGCATTTTCTTATTTGTTCTTTTTGTAAAAATTGTAGTTAACTTCATGAATGAACAAATTTTAATAAATAAAAGACATTATCAACATTCCTATTTTTCAAACACAGTCCCACCCAGTATCTCTGTGCCAGCTGTTGTGGAAATGTCTCCAGGATCTAAATTAGATATTTCAGTGACTGGAACGGTACCTATGAACACATCAATAGTAAGAAACACTTCTGACCTAGTTTTAACATCGGAATCTGTCCACATTCGTTTCAATCCTAATGACGAAGGGAACTACACCTGCGTGGCCACCAATGATTATGGTTCTGACTCAAGGGAGTTTTCCATTGTATTCAGAGGTAAGACGAACCCGTAAGTTATCATTTTACTTCGATTGAACATCAACAATGATATCAAAGGAAGTTCATGGTTATAAATTCAAACAAGGTTATTGAATGTTTAAGTTTTCATCGATTTTTCCAAAACATCAGACTTTCATCATGGTAAATGGCAATGCTTTTACGGAGAAATACTATTATTTATCTATTGCAAAAACGGTATTCAACTTAAAAAAAATTGTTGGATGTTTGGTAAAAAACAAACCAAAGACACAGATTAAAAGCGAAGACAAAAGCACGAAAAAATTACCATGTTAAAAAGTAGAGAAAGTAATAACTATGAAAAAAACCAAACATGTACAAGACGAACGACAAAAATAAGCAGAAAAAGGAACAAACTACAATTTAGTTCTGATAGGGGTAAGTGAGTTTATAATAAATGTCCACGGCCGACGTTTAAGAAGAGCATTAAGTTCACTCAAATATATTTTCAAATTTCATGGTTAAGCCCGATCAAGCTCTCCTACGTAAGAAGAAAAACTAGATTACGGCCTAAGTGGGTCATCCAGTCACACATCAATCATCTGCGAGCCTTGAACCGTCGAGATTGCAAGAAAAGTGAATAAACTCAAGGTCACTCATTACTGCGATAATAAATCAGACTCCACGCCGGTTTTCTTGGGGTTGTAAGGGAAAGGGACAATTTTGACAATTAATTTGTTTATTAGAAGAGCGAACGGAAGAGAAGCTTTCAAATTCTCGAGGTAACGGCTCGTTGATTAATAATGTTACTATTCATATGCCTTAAAAAATGATAGAAACTAAGGTTACTTTGTAGAATACTTCTAAAATAATAAGAAGGGAAAAAAAGAGAAAAAAAACAGATCGGAGGAAGTCGCATCCAAGAATACGCCTCTCTCCAGTAGAACGGAAATGTGAGAAAATGAAGAATTCGCATTGAGGCTTGATTAAGTCTTTTCAAATGTTTATTTACTTATTTATTCATTCGTTCTTTCATTAATATATCATTTATTCATTCATTTTAGGATGTGGATCTTCAGCAAATAACTCACTGAAAAGCCCCAGATATCCCTATCCTGCCCCAAGACAGCTGAAATGTGTTTATTCAGTTCCCATCCCCGAAGGAAAAGCAATGGAAATCTATTTTGAAGATTTTGATGTGGGATACAGTTGGTGGCATGGCTGCAATGAGTGAGTGGGCGAAAATTAAAGCTAACTAAGTCTGCGAATGTAAACAAACATTCTTTCTCTTGAAGCTAAATAAATGTTTAATGAAAACTATTTTTTAGTTATTTATGCGTCGCGGGGACCTTCCATCGTTTTTTCTCGAGGGGGGAGGGGGGTGCTGAAAATATTCAGGAAGTTGTGGAGAGAGGTAACTATGGAATATTAAATTATAGATTGTCTTATTCCTTAAATCTAATTTGTTTTATACGATCTAAAAGGGAGAACTTGTCTATCAAGGCACTGGACCGCACTTTCTATCGGTCTATCGGTACAATAAACGATAAGTTTCGACCAATCAGAGCGCTTGTAAAATCTCAGTTATTTTATATATATATATATATATATATATATATATATATATATATATATATATATATATATATATACGAATGCGGGGGTAGAGTCTACCTTGGCATAAAGTGCTCAATGCCTAGGTAGCAGAGCTAAGTATACGTAAGTTAAGGAATTGAAGAGGACGCATCGATTCTCTGTGACTCTGAGTTTCGCGCCTAAGCGCTCGCTCGCCAAAGCGCTCGTCAGACAGAAAAAAGTTCTGTCTGACGAGCGCTTAGGCGCGAAACTCAGAGTCACATAGAATCGATATATATATATATATATACATATTTGTGGAAAAAAAAACAGTTTTAATATTCTTTAAATTTCCCATTTTAGACATGGTGTCGTAGAAATTTTTGTTGAGCGGAACTTTTTCGGCAAATACTGCGGTAGGAGAACTGGACAGACTATTATAGTTGGTGGTGATTACGTCGTAATAAAATTCAATTCAATTGGTTATGGGAGAGGATTCTTTTTCCGTTTCAATTCAGTTCCCGCTGGTATGTACAATTGGTTTGATAATCTGGATGGTAAATAACTGTGATCAACAATTGTTATAATTATATTAACATTGGTGATAGTTGTAATGACGATGATGGAAATCATAGTAATAGCAATAATGTTAATGATGAGTTCATATAGTTATGGCCCGAGTTTGGGCGGAAAGAACGGGAATTTAGCTGGCTTGGGTTCGAAAGTCAAATGTATTCCCTTCCGGCCCGAGCAAACTCTGTCAAGAAGTATTTTATCATTTGACCACTTATTCTTAAAAGTTATGAAATCACATTTGTTGTTAAATAAGACGCAATTGCATACGTACAGAGGAAGGGTGCGCGGTGGACAACTTAAACAGAGATTCTACGAGGAAACCTTTTATTATACACCTACGTGTCAGAACAGCACCCGTAATCACAGTTGAGAAATACAGAAATACAAAATTGCTTCTGATTTGTACTGTGTAGCTCAGAATAATAATAATAACTCATTGGATGAGGATTTTCACCATCAGTAATAATTCAACAATTCCCTTTTTTCCTTCGTTCTTTCGTTTAGCTCCACCCAGCATTTCAGTACCAGTTGTTGTGGAAATCTATCCAGGATCTAAAGTAGATATTTCAGTAGCTGGAACAGTTCCTATGAACACGTCAATAATAAGGAACACTTCTGACTTAGTTTTAACATCAAATTCAACCCTCATAAATTTCTATCCTAAAGAAGAAGGAAACTACACCTGTGTGGCCACCAGCAAGTATGGCTCAGACTCAAAGGAGTTTTCTGTTATAATCAAAGGTACGACGAAAGCCTTTAGTGAGACGAGCGACTAGTGGAACAAAATTTTGAATACTCACGGGGGAAGATTTAGAAAAAATATCTTTCTCTTCAGCTTTCTTACCATTCTTTCTTGGATTTTATTAAAAGCGAGAATGAGGAATAGGGAATGGGAAAATAAATGGGAGATCGAAAATTAGAGAATTGTTTTCTTTTTAAATTTATTGTTTGATATGCATTTTTTTTCAATCTCTTACTCAGCGTGGATAATCGATATCCACACTTTGATTTTTAACAACATTTAAATCTAAAAATTGCAAGTCGCCAAATCTTCGAAGGATTCGATGTCCTGCCTTGGGGGCTTCCAAACTTTGGCTAAACAAACAATCATGTTTTTTTTAAACCATTAGCTGTCATGATATGCAAGATGCGCCTAGATAAAATTTCATCGGGACAAAACATTTTAGTCCGCTAATTTAGTTTGGCGAGGAATGGCAGGATTTTCCTCGTCTGTCTGGCCCTTCTTCTTTCGATTGAAACCAATTTGAACGTCGCTTTAATTCAAGAGTCTGTGACGCGTACTCTGGGTCCAGTTCAACGAGAAATTCCCCTTCCGTAGCAAGTATTGAGGCCGGCGCAAACAGCCTAAGTGTCAGCCAAAACGCAAAAGATCAGCAGGAAGAAAAGGTGGATAGGTTTGTGATAGAAGTATAACTCAATCCGTGAAATTTTGGTCATAGCATATTAATTTGATGCGCCAAAATTTGGAAAGTCAAAAATTTTGCCAGTTTTGGTTTGCCTTCTTTCCTCATCATGAATTTATTCCGCTCTTAAATTTTGCCAAATCGATAATCACCGATGAAAAACATGTGTTCCGCATTATAACCAAGAAATCCAAAAAGAAAATGAAAAATTTATTTCCCATTTTATTACACCGTTCCCCATTCCCGCTTTTAATAACATCCATTCTTTCTTCTTTATTTCTTCATTCATTTATCTATTTATTGTTTTATTTTTTATTCGTTTACATTTCCCCTTATTTATTGTTTCATTCACCACAGGATGTGGATCATTGGTAAACAACACATTGATAAGTCCCGGATATCCATACCCAGACTCAGTACAGATGGAATGTGTTTATTCAGTGCCCATTCCATACGGAAAGGCAATGAAAATATATTTCGAGGACTTTGATGTCGGGTACCATAGATGGTACGGTTATAAGTGAGTAGCGAAACTGCCCCGTCAAGCTATGTAACCATTCAGTGCAAGTATGTCATTATTTGATTTGTTTTGCTTTTTACTCGTTTGCTTGGGAACGTTCCCTCAAGGTTTTTTTTTTGTCATAACAGACAGCTTTACATATTAAAATACATTATAAGATCTCTGTTGCATAAGAAATTTGCCTTGAGTAATTGAAGTTCCTTGTAAGCACAAGATTATTTCTTATGTTGGTAAGTCTCCGAAGCTGACTGATCGCCTGAATCCTGTATTTGAAGAAGTTTAAGGAAACAAACAACGCATTCACGAGATGAACGTCGAGGAAATCCTTCTGAGGATCTTTGAAATAATTCTCTCTCTCTCTCTCTCTCTCCCTCTCTCTCTCTCTCTCCCTCTTTCTCTACAACGTAATAAGGTTCATTTTTTTGGTATAAGCAGTATTTTCACGTTTACATTTAGATACTTTTATGGCTTGGTAACCATTTCTAATGAGCAGAACTTCATTTTTGGTGAATACTGTGGTCAGGGAACTGGGCAGACAGTTGTAGTGAGCGGTGAATACGCCATAACGACATTCCATTTCAGTGGCCATGGTAGAGGATTCATCCTACGTTTTAGCGCAATTCCTACTGGTATGTAGAATTGGGATGGATATAGATTGGAAACGATGAAACCCTGTGAAATTAAGTGTTTATTGAAATAAAGAAATTTTGATACTGCCTATAAATCATTACAAAATAGCCTTTCCCTGAAAGTTTTTTACCCTACATGTATGCACTGAAAATTCGCAGCCCTCTCTAGGACCAAAAAGATCAGATTGAGGTTTTGATTTTTTAAAATAATGGAGTTCGCAGCGCACACACAGCATAGCACCATACTTTAAAAAATTGGTAAATATTCATCAAGCTGAGAAAATTTCCTTACGCACAACTGTATGACCGTGCCTTAAAGTTATTTTAAGCATGCACGGTCAGCTGCATTGTGGGCACATCAACGCCGTGTTGGTTCTATTCAGAAGACAAATAAGAACAACGAGAGCGCTTGATTTAAAAGGAACGGAAGAAATTTTGGACCCGAGGTTGAATTGATTGATGGTACCTTAAGCAAGCGCATCCAACTACATTGCACCTCATTCCTCTTGTTCTGCGGACGAATCAGCACAAAGCGTACTTTAGATTTTCACGGAGCTGGGAAAACCCTGGGCTCGAGGTCGATTTTGTATAAAATACGGGTGCAAAGTTTTCTCCTTCTTTCGCATTTTCCTTACAGAATTAAAAAAAGACAAAAAAAATAATTAGACAAAAGAGGGCTGAACTCGTTGGCATGATATTCTCTACGTTCTCAGAAAGCTCTTACTTCACCATATAATTTCATGTACCGTAAAGAATGATGTCAAAACAACTATAACATTCAGTTAGATGACATTGAACTCCTCTCAAAAGAAAATTATTCAATATATGTTTTATATGATGATAAACTACATAACATTTAACTATAAGTAATTTATTCAACATGTATTTTTTCAATCTAGTTCCACCCAACATATCAATAGCAGCTGTCGTGGAAATCTTTTCAGGATCTGTAGTAGATATTTTAGTGACTGGAACGGTTCCTATGAACACGTCAATCATAAGAAACACTTCTGACTTGGTTTTAACATCAAACTCAGCCCTCATTCATTTCTATCCTGATGAGGAAGGAAACTACACCTGTGTGGCCACCAGCAAGTATGGCTCGGATTCAAGAGAGTTTTCTGTTATATTCAAAGGTATGATGAAGCTCTTACTTCACCAATTACTTTACGAAACACTTAATTAATCAATTTATTTATCCATGTATTCTTTGAAATATGTTTTTATTTATTCACCACAGGATGCGGATCGTTAGTAAATAACTCATTAACAAGTCCAGGATATCCACACTCCACACCAAGACGGATGAAATGTGTTTATTCAGTGCCCATTCCATACGGAAAGGCAATGGAAATTTATTTCAAGGATTTTTATGTTGGGTACTGGTATTGGTGGTTCAGTGTGGGGCGGTAAGTTCTTAAAACCTAATCTAGCTTAGAACGCTGTCGTGATACTTCGTATAAAAATTTGCATAATGTATTTTTTCTTTTGCTTTTTTGCTTGGAAATGTTCCCTGAACATATACGTTTTTCATAAAATAGTCCCAGTACATATCCTAAATGTATACATTCATCTGTTTGTAAATTCCTGAAGCTGATTGATTGCACGAGTCCAGTAAATGCAAAAGCATAAACAAAGAAACAATAACTGCTCTCACGAATTCAATTCCATGTAAATAACCTTATTTCTTAAATAATTTGCTTTCGAGAGAGAATCCTCTCTTGGTGTTTTTCTACAGTGGAATAATGGTAGTTTATCTGAATTTGATTTTCTCGTTTCCATTTATGCTTCCATTTAGTTATGGCTTGGTAACCATTTCTAATGAGGAGAACTTCACTTTTGGTGAATACTGTGGTTATCGAACTGGGAAGACCGTTGTAGTGACTGGTGATTACGCCATAATAACAGTCCGTTTCAATGGCTATGGGAGAGGATTCGTCTTCCATTTCAAAGTGGTTTCAACTGGTACGTGGAAATAGCGTTGAATAGATACGATGATGATGATTTTTTCAGTTAACCCAAGTAAAAACTTGTAGGATTTTATATAATGATAAACTAGATGATACTAAACTACAAGTAATTTATTCAATATGTATTTTTCCAATCTAGTTCCACCTAACATATCAGTAGCAGCCGTCGTGGAAATCTATCCAAGATCCAAAGTAGATATTTCAGTTACTGGAACGGTTCCTATGAACACGTCAATTATCAGAAACACATCTGAACTAGTTTTAACATCAAATTCAGTTAGCATTCATTTTTACCCTTTTGAAGAAGGAAACTACACTTGTGTGGCCGCCAGCAAGTATGGCTCAGACTCAAGAGAGTTTTCTGTGATATTCAAAGGTATGACGAAGCTCTTACTTCGCCAATTACTTTCATGGACCATAAAGAATGATGTCAAAACAACTATAACATTCCTTTGGTTTTCTGAATTCGAAAATTGCAGCCCCAGAAAAGACAGGGTTTAATGTTTTGTCGAGTTTTTGGTCTTTCTTGAGTTACCGAAAGCATTTGGCTCTATTTATATTAATCTGATATTCGTAGATGATAAGTAGGACTTAGTATGGGTACAATACTGTTGGGGAACCGATTCTTTGAAGGATCAATACGACCCTTTTTTCGGCGAGCACAGTATGGAACTCAAATACTAAATTCCACAATTTAACAGTGGAGTTCGATTAAGCTTCCATAACACGAGGAGTTGCATCCTTCATATTGAAGACTGCTCAAGAGCCATTGATACGTTTCCTCATTGCTTTATGACTTACGAGCAGTACGTTACAGCTTATAAAAAGCTTCAGCCTATTTTAAGCAAATCCTTCGGGCCAAATATTTACTTTCGTAACGTCACACATAAGCTTGCCGTGCATTTTTAATAAATACAAACTAATGTCAACCACATACTAAATCCTCAGTAGGTAGTGGGAGGAGATACCCTCTCGAGTGTTGATAATATCTTACGAATGAGCGAGGTAAGCTGTAGTCATATAATTTGAAATAAACTTGATGCGAAATGTGTAGCAGACCTGCAAAAAGTAGAGAATTCTACTTTACGCGACCTTGTACCTTTGAAGAAGACCAGCGACTAACAATTTCGAATATTAAAAGAATATAAATGTAATTGTAATTTTCTATCATTATTACCATTGCCATTATCGCGGACTTACTGTTATCGCTATTGTTATACACATTTGGGCATAGCTGATTGTGGATACACAATTATAGAAAGGTAAGTTAAGGAAACATTGTAGACGCTATTTACTGGGTAAATGTCTCGGCAAACACCTGTTTCGTTTCCTTTCTTTTTCAGATTGCAAGCCTAACTGTTCTTTCCATCGAATTTATCTGGAAAGGAATTTTCTCTCCTGCGTAAATTTGACTCTGAAGCAACTTGAATATTGTCTTGTAGAAGCAACTGAAATACTGTAAGATCATTGGCGTAACCGTTAAAATGGCCACCGACGAAAGTGTCTGACTGAGAACTGAGAGGGAGAGACACGTTATCATCCCTCTCTGTCAAGCCCCTACCTCCCCTGTCTGCCTGTTCTCAATCATGTGTTCTCATTTCTCTGACCTCTTGAAAGTTTATACATTTCATTTTGAAATGTGTCAATGCTTCAAATGTGGGCTTTGAAAAACATATCTCTTCTTACATCGTTTTTCAAATCGACGTAAGCAGTTACATAAGTTCATTGACTGAGCTGATTCCTTTATTGAATCAAATGATGGAATTTTCTGATGCCTACAGAAAGCAGACGAAGGACTTGTCTGATCGATTTATCTCTCTACCCACTTCAACGATTGTTTTTTTTTTGTGACAGGAAATTGTCATCCAATAGGATAGCATCTTTACCTGAGAGAGTATTTGCTGCATTGATAAATCTGAAGCGTTTGTAAGTGAAACTATATTATATTGTATTCAAAATGACTCTATGCGCCAAGCCCTCCTTTTTGATACGAGGTAGCGTGCGTGTCTATGCAGTGGCATTTTGGCACCGCATCGCTTACTTTATTTGTTTGTTAGTTCCAGTAGTTCTTCGAAATTTATTTTTGCTCGCAGAGGGCAAATTGTTACGCAAAATATTTTTGTCTATATGGTATCAGTTATAAATGAATCGTTATCTCTTTAATTATTTGTTTCCATTTTAATATACCCATCTATTTTTTTATTTATTCAGGTATATATCTTCAACCTTGATTTCCTCTTTACCTGATAAAGTATTTGCCAACTTAACGAGACTTACTTCGCTGTAAGTGACAATAATACATACTAGATGAGGACTAAAGTACAATAGTAAATGGAAATTTCATGCGTGCCAGCAAACTATCATATTCACTTTCCCTGTGTCAAGAACGTGACGTTTTTGTTACAAGCGCACGTACCATTTCATACATTTCTCATGTGAAGATAACTGAATTTGTCCGGAGAACATGAACAGTCGAATTTTCATGAACCAAACGTAAACCGGTTGTCTCAAACTGACCACGGTTTTTTTAGTCTACAAACATTATTAAATTAGTGAACGTTTTTGAGATAGGCAAAATAAAACCGTACAAAGAGTGCTAGCTATAATTAAATTTTTTCGAGAGCCGGTGTTTTTTGTGCAAATGATTACCAAATTCAGTGCTTCTCAAATTTGTTTTACGATCAAGCGCGTAGGTACCTTGCGTACACGCATGCACGAGCGTAACTTCAGAATCAGAAAACATATACTTATCTCTTTTATTTATCTATTTCTTCATTTGTTATTTTTTCTCTATTTAGTTATGCATTTATCTCTTTTATTCATCATTTCTTTTCATTGATCTCTTTACTATTTGTCTATTCATTCAGTGATTTATCTTCCAACATGATCACCTCTCTACCCAATGAAGTGTTTGCCAGCTTAACTAGTCTTTCTATCCTGTAAGTGACACTAGACAAACCGTTTAAAACCAAAGTGCACAAATAAATGGGGGCGCTGTGCGTTGTTATTAATGAAGTTCATGTTCACTTGATGTTGTTCAAGGTGGTAATCTGCTGCATCAACAAAGCCCCAGTTTGTACATTTCTTGCATTGCAAACAGTATTAATTTATGTATTGATCTACTTATGCGTTATGTATTTATTCATGCAATTATTTTTATTGACTTTCTTTATTAGTATAATTTTCTATTTGTCCATTAATTCAGGGATTTATCCTCAAACATGATTGCTTCTCTACCCAATGAAGTGTTTGCCAATTTAAACAGCCTTTTTGAGCTGTAAGTGACACTAATAAAGCAAAGCCGTTTAAAATTAAGGTACAAAAAAAATAAATGGAGGTACCATGCATTTATATTAATAAAATACCACAATTTCCTGTGTCTGAGCCTGGATGACGTCCTCCTCACATTTTCCATGGTGGTACCTGGCTGCATCAACATGGCAACATTTTGAACTTTAATCAAAATAGGCATATCTTGCTTCAGAAACATAAACACAAGAAGAATGAAATCTTACGAGAAGAACTTGATTATATGAAATTCCTCCGGGAGCCGTGTTTTTATGCAGTTGAAAATACATGTTTATATGTCTCTTTTATCCTTCTAGATATTCATCTATTTTACCTTCTTATTTATGTGTTTATCTACTTATGATGTATTTTTTAACTCATTAATTGGTTAATTAATCTAATTTACAATTTATTCAGGGACTTATCCTCAAACATGATTACCTCGCTACCCAATGAAGTGTTTGCCAACTTAAGAGAGCTTTTTGAGCTGTAATGATATTTATTATATTTCTGTTACGCGTACTGAGGATGTTATCGTTGTCTACATGTACATTGATATTATTTTATTTTTGCTCATTTGTTAACCAGCTGCATGAACATAGATGGGGATCATGCTTCACTTTTAGAAAGGCACAAATTACTGAAATCTTACAAACAGAGCTTGCTTTTAAATAAGTGTATCCGAGAGCCTTTTTTTTTTTTTTTGCGCAGGTGATTACCACATTCAGTGTTCTTCAAATTTGTTTCAAAATTAAGGGCGTACCAAGTATTTTACCAAGTATTCGCAAGAGCTTAGCTTTGGAAATCTTGAAAATATATTTTCATTTATCAATTTTTTAATTATTTGTGTATGAATCTGTTTAGCTAATTATTTACAAATTCATTTGTTTACTTTTCGTCATTAACCTATTTAATTTTTCCCTATTTATTTAGGGATTTATCGTCGAACATAATTCACTCTTTACCTCGTGAGACGTTCACCAATTTAACAGATCTTTATTTTTTGTAAGTGACTTAATATATACCCGATAAAAACTTACATGCACTAATAAATGTAATCGCCATGCTTTGATATCGATGAAATATCTTTGGAAGGGTTTTTTTTATATTTCCTCAATATTACTTCAGTTGAAGTACTATTCATTAAATATTCAGTGAGGACTTACCATCATAAAATTTTATAAGATATTTAGTTCTGTCTATTTTATTAAATTTCATCTTAACATGAATTTTCATTTATCTGTGCAATTATTTGTCCCTTTAGTAACCTATTTATCTAATGTTTATTTTATTCAGGGATTTGTCTTCAAACATGATTACCTTCCTACCTGATATAGTGTTTGCCGACTTAACAACACTAGGGTGGCCGTGAGTGACAAACACAAGAAATACCGGAAGGGAATCTTTTTATTTTCCAACATTCCTGACGTTTTGAACGTTTCTATGACAGACAAAAAGAATGCTACAGGGGGAAATTGTTTTGATAAAGTGTTTCCAAGCGTGAAGCTATTAGGGAAGTGATCACCGCAACAAACGCACTTCAAAAATGTTTTGAAATCTGGGGCACGGGAACCATATATAAAGTCACACCTCATTCTGGCCCTGGAAATAGAAAATGCATATTTTTATTCATTCGTTTTAGTAATTTACTTATGTTTTTGTTTGTTTAGTTGTACATTTATCTCTTTATTTATTTGAATATTTATCTCATGATCTATTTTCCGATTTATTTAGAGATTTATGCTCAAACAAGATTGTTTCTCTACCTGGCAAAGTGTTCTCTCACTTAGAAAATCTTTTTGTGCTGTAAGTGATTAGAAAGGCTAAGTTCAATAGTAAATGGACAATCAAGGGCGCAGCGACACACGCACAGGTGTAGCTCTGAGAATCAGAATTTTCGTTTCTATCTATCTCAATTATTGATTGATTTATTTGTGTATATTCCTTTTAAATTGATACATGTACTTAAATATTTGTATAATTTTTAGGTTTTTATCTTCAAATATGATTACCTCACTACCTGATAATCTGTTCACCAACACAACAAATCTTCATTGGCTGTGAGTGACACTCAACAAATTCGGTGAAAGAAAACAGGATGGAAATAAATAATTTCCAGCTTCCCAAGCATGATGTCTGTGATTGCACTCAAGGAACATATTTTCGTTGTACATATTTTGCATGTAAAGAGAACTGAATCTTGAGATTATGAGCAGCGGGCGTTTTCCAGAAGTTATCAAAAGTGTAAACTGGCTGCATCAAACATGGTCCTCGTATGGAGGGATTTTGTGCTCGACTAATGTTACTTAGGTTTTGCACATTTTTCTGACAAGAAAATGGAAAATCTTGCTAGAACTTGGTTTTATAAAGCGTATAAAGTGGAGAGGAGAGCACCGGTGCTCTAAAATACTTTATTCAACTTTCAGAGAGCAGAGATGATGTGCCCGTACTTGCTCGGGATAAGTTTCAGAAATCTAAAAGACATCGTTTTATCTAAATATTTTATCAATTGATCGTTCCCTACATCAGTCTTGCCTTAACCAATTTACTTATTTATTATGTATTTCAATATTGATTTACTTCTTTATTAATAAATCTTTTTTTTCACTAGGGATTTATCTTCTAACATGATTGTTGCCCTACCTGATGATGTGTTTTCTGGCTTGAGAAATATTTACGACTTGTAAGTTGCGCAAAAAATACCCGATAAAAAAGTAATGGTGTAGTATAAAATGTAATAAAGTGGACTAATAGACAAAATATTGCCATGTATCGATTCTGATAAAATGCCATGTAAGTAACTGTTTCTAGAGAAAAATTTTTCACTTCATGCAGTGAAGATAAACGTATTGTATAAATTTTACAACGTTTCTTGAGTTGTGAATATTTCTGTGCACCAAAACACAAGATCTTATGAAGAGAAGTCGCATTCATCAGGTGTTTCCGAAGGGCGAATTGTCCTACAGGTAATAATGTTCTTCAGCTCTTATCAAGTTTGTTTCAAAATCCGGGGCCTAGCAACCTTCGACGCTTACACGTTGGAATTTAGCTCCACAAATATCTTAAGATGTACATAATTCGCCTATATTAATTATTCTTTGATCTCTGTATTTAGTTGTGCATATATCTATCTTTTTTTGTTTTCCTCTATTTGCTTATTTATCTCAAGAGTTTAGTATAAAAGCATAAACCTACTCCCGTTCTATCAGAAATGGAAATCTGAGTGGGTGCCCTACTCGCCATCTATTTACAAATATCATCTTGCCATTCGTCTGTTCACCATTCGCCTGTGAACCATTACTGAACAGACGCACAGCAGCAGGAACAAATTTTTATTTCTATGCGTGATAGTTGATTCGAGCAACGCCCTTATCAGCTATCTCTTGGCAGAAATTTCAAGTACTTTGTTTAATGAATTTGCTTTTCCTCGTTCAGGAATTTATCTTCAAACATGATTACCTCTCTACCTGATAAACTGTTTCAGAACATAACTGAGCTTCTGTGGCTGTGAGTAACACTAGACTTACCCACTTAAAGCAAACGTACAGTCATAAAAGGACCTGCAGAGCACTGACAATGATAAAATGGCATAATTTCCTGTTTCGGAGGAAAGAGGTTTTCAACTGCACGCAATCATCATTCTACACATTTCTCATGTGTAAGAGATCGTGAGCAGTTTAAATCTCCCCTCAAAGTTGTTGTTCTCAGTAAATGGCGGTATCAGCATGGTTACGTTTGGTGCGTCATTTTTATGAAGGATTTTTTAAGTTAACAATATTTCTTAGGTTTTCTTATTTCCATTTTTTTGGTTTATTTATCTATGTATTTAATGATCATTAATCTATTTATTAATAAATTTATCTATTTGTCTTTTATCAGGGATTTATCTTCAAACAAGATTTATTCTTTACCAGAGAAAGTGTTTTCCAACTTAAAAATCACTTTAGAACTGTAAGTAGCACAAGACATGCATACCCGATGAAAAGCTAGGTACAGTAACAGATAGAATATTTTTATGTATGATATTTTCAAAAAACCTTGAAGTTTCTTATCCCTAAAGCAGGATATTCTTACCCTAGTAAGGAATCATAGTTGAGTATATTTTGCAATTGGAAGAACTGATGGATTGATTTAAACTACAACTTTGTATGTGATAGGCTTATTGAACTATCCGATAACAAACTGTCCGATAACAACTTGGCAAGTGAATTAGTAGAAAATAGGAGTTTTTAAACCAATTGCAATCGAGGAAATTGTAGTTTTTATGATTAAGTTACTCATATATTATTGTCCACTCATTTAGGCATTTATCTTCAAACTTGATCACCTCTCTACCTTACAATGTGTTTACCAACTTTAGCGATCTTCAGACGCTGTGAGTGACCCAAGACTTACCCAGTTTTTTAATGCTGTCAAGGGATCATAAAGAGTTGATTTTCTCTTCATGCTTTCATGTTGGTAACTGGCTTCTCAACATGATCATGGTTTTTGCCGCTCTTGTAGGGAGCAATATTGTACTTTGCCAACACTGCATAATTTGTGAACATTTCTGTGGCATGAGAAGAGCTACTTACAAAAAAGGGGTCTATTGCTACATCCAGCACTCTTCAAATTTCATCGGTATTAACATCAATTCGGGTACAGTTTTGAATAAAAAAAGCATGAGTAATATTTTCAAAGACCAATAGAACTGCGCGAGGCTGTGAGGCGGGTTGAACTTGTTGTCTTTGTAAAAGTTGACGAATGCTTATTCTTTCCAAATTACATGAGAAAATCAAATGATTACCTTTTAGTATTGAATATGAAAAAGATTTTTGAGAGCCTTTCATGATTATGTAGAAGCACAGCGCGTGAGTCAGGTGCACTAATAATTTATTTGAACCTAACAAATTTCATCGTGCGTAGTGACCATGCATAAGCATACATGCACGAGCGTCGCACTGGGAATCTGAAGGATAAATTTTTATCTAAACTTATTTGCAATAGCGTTAAAAAAAAAAAAGAAAGTAAAAATCCCAGTGGGAATCGTTTGGCATATAAAACTGCTAGATGCCCTATTCCCCAAGAACTTTTTTCTATAACATTGTTACTGCTATCAAGTGTATCTATTTTTTTTCCATGTTCTAGGGCGTTTATCTATTTTCTCTTTATATCTGTTTCTCTATCACTTTGCTAATCTATTTCTTTATTTTTAACCAGTGATTTATCTTCAAACATGATTGCCTTTCTACCTGATAGAGTGTTTGCCAACTTGCATAATCTTACTGACCTGTAAGTTGCACTAGAAACACCGATATTAATCAAAGCCCTATGATAAACGGAAGAGCTGTGCATTGATACTGGTGAAACTTTCTTAATTATTTGCTGTTTTCGAAGCATGAAATTTTTACCACTTGCAGTGATGATATTTACTTCATTTTAGACATTATGCATGTGAACAGAACTGAATGTTGTCAAGAGACGGTGAGCAGGTGGTGATCTGTTGTTGTTGTCCACGGTGGTAACCAGCTGCATAGGGGCGTAGCCAGGATTTTTCACAGGGGAGAGGGGTCACACTGTATCAAGAGAGTACCAACCAGATTTTGCCACCTAAATGATTTTGGCTGTTTGCATAAAAATAGCCTCGTAAAGGGAGGTTTAATGGGGCAATTCAGGAACCCTCTTCCTCTGACTGCGCCCTTGGCTACATCTGCACTTTTGACATTAGCGAGAGAAGAAGCTTAAATGGAACAAAATTACATTATCTTTAATTCATTGAATTGTCAGTTTTTGACTGATTTTTACTGCAGCTTCGTCGTAATCATGTCGACCTAACCTTATAATAATGAAAGTAATTGAGGACGATATAAACCAGGGTGTATCAGCAACATTTTATTGCAGTTACCTTCAGTCCTGATATTCAATAACTTGAGAATTTCAAAATACATATAAAATGTTAGTGCTCAGTTCCTTAAAAAACGTCTCAGCATTTCGTAAACGTGTTTTTTGTAGCTTGTAGTGATCTTCTAAGGTTACGGAAAAAAAACATCACTTATTTGAACAAAAACAAGCTCAAACGGAAGTCAGTTGAAATTCTACACTCGTTTATCATTATCTAATTTTTGATATGATTAAGCCATGTCATCCATCATTTATTTCTTCGTTATCTTAATTTGGTTTATTTATGAATGCATCTGTTCATTTCTCTTTTAATTGATCCAATGGTACATGTGTCCATCTATTTAGGGATATATCCTCGAACAAAATTGCCACTCTTCCCGATACTGTGTTTGCCAACCTAAGAAGTCTCGAGTTTCTGTAAGTGACACCAGACATGCCAAAGAACGATAAGAAATGGAAGAGCTGTATACAGCTCTTGATGCCACATGATCATTTCCAGTATTAACATGAATTGACATCTTCACTGCGGGATGCACGCATTTAAGATATTATCACTGAAGACATTTCGCATGCGATAATAATTGAATGTTGTCGATCCATAAAAGTGGCTGGCTACATTAAAATAGCCACAGTTTTCGCTTCATTCTTTCATGTTACCTCACTTTTTCTTTGGGTTAACGAGCAGTACGCGCGCAATAATGGCTTAATGTCCTTTAAAACGTTTATTATGCTATCGCATTTTTATTTATTTATTAAATTACTTATGTGATTATCTATTTATCAGAATACGAACTTATCTTTGCATGTATGTATTTTTTCAGTTTCCTTTTTTTGTGTGTCTCGTTGTCTATTCATCCAGGTATTTATCCTTCAACAAGATTGCCTCTCTTCGCAATAACGTATTTGCCAACTTAGCAAGACTTACTTCGCTGTAAGTGACCCGATATTTCGAGATCTTGGTAAAATATCATTATTCCTGTTGTTGAAGCATGCTATCTTGAATGCGAATGTTTAAGATTAAAAGTGACTGTTGCAGTCTGTACTATTGCATTTCATTTAAAAATAGTTCGATCAGTTGCCAGATATAATAGTTTGTGGAGGTTTCGCTCGCTCCATTGCAAGTTCGCCGCCTACCAGCCTTGCGAGAACGACCTGGTAAAGAGCGGGCGAAGTTGCAAAGATTGTAGGGGGGGGGGGGGGGGAAATGCTATTTTTCATTTTGAATTTAGGTAATTATTTGCTTGTTTATTCATTTTTAGGGATTTATCTTCAAACATGATTGCATTCATCTCTGATAATGTTTTTACCAACCTAAGAGACCTTCGGCGCCTGTAAGTGACAGTAGACATACCCAATGAATAATTGAATGAACCGTCTAAAAGAAATTGGCATGCCTATCGTGATTAATGATAAAATATTAAAATTTCCTGTCTCTTAAGAAATTTAATTCTCTCTTCATGAAGTTAAAATATGTAGATATATACAAATCAAGGACGTAAAAGCCAAATACGCACATAAGCACGAACCTGTCTCTCGAAATCTAACTTTTTTGCTCCGATCTTATTGAATGAAATGAATAATGTCAAAATGTGCGAGGATTTGAACCTATCTTAGTGAAAGAGATTTTAGTCTCTTAAACGACTAAGCATAAAAAATTGACCAGGAAAATCATACAGGCTGAAGGTTTATATTTTCAAATTCAGTTTTTTATAGTGAAAATATCTCGATAGGTGACGCCTTAATGACAGTCCAAACAATAAGATTAAAATACAATCCGAGATAATCGGCAACAGTTAACAATAATACAGGGTTATCGTGATGATAACTAACAAATGAAGTATAATTCTGTGTCGTGACAGTCATAAAAGGTTTCGTGGAGGAATAATAATGGCTCACTAAACTGTTTTCTTTTTGACAAGAAGCATCACGCGTGTAATAAAAGCAGACAGTTGGTTGAAAATTTTATCTATACTACAACCTTTCTATAAATTCATTAATTTTTTTAATACAAACGGTTAATTCATTTATGTATTCATTCATTTATTTGTCATCGATTTATTCAGGGATTTATCTTCAAATATGATTACGTCATTCCCTGATAAAGTGTTTGCAAACGTGAAATACCTTTGGTACCTGTAAGTGACTGGAACCAACCATGGAAACCAACGCACCAAAAAAAAATTAATTGCTATACGTAGATATTTAAGACATTAGTCGATTTTTCTTCTTCTCCACAATAATAGATTTAAGGATATACTTCACCCCATGCGCATGCTTACTAAGAAAAAAAGAATGTATTGAGTAAGGCCCAAGATGTGACTCTCATGATGGATATTTAGGGTGAAAGGTTTTTATTATTATCGATATTTCGGTATGGGTTTACAGATCACCTAAAATTTCATCTACAGATCAGATCTTGTTGCAGCGTTTAGATCACCCCTGATGAAGGCACTAGACAGGAGTGTCGAAACGTTGGGTCTATGAATTGTAACTTCTCCAGTTACATTCATTAAATCTGCAAACCAGAGTAGCATCAAACTATGTCAAATCAGCATATGTTTCAATAAAAATTGCGCTTCTTGCTCTTGTATATTTGAGTGTACCCAACAGTCCCCAAATTTGCTGAAAATGGATCATCTTCTTTTCGGAAGAGAAGACTTTTATAATCTTGAAGCCAAAAATATTTCCAAGAAAACAGAAACAATTGATTAACTTTTTATTAATTAATTATATCTGTTTTTGGTGTAGTTACCGAACCATTTAAGTTCCTCTATTCTCTATAGCTAGTTTTGACAAAACTATTTTTTTTACAGGTTGCTAAATGATAATCTTTTACTGCGTGTTCCTTATCGAACCTTCCATCACATGTCCCATTTGAAGTTGTTGTAAGTAAACGATGAGATGGTAGATAGGCTAACAATTTGCCGTTTGTCTTTTAAAAGAACAAGTTCATGCTTTCTGATGGTACTTCTATATACAAAAGTAAATTATTGCGTTCTCAAAACACAGTAGATAACCGCCAAAATGTCACGTACCTGTTGCCTTAAAGTGCCAATAGCCACAAAAAGTTTTTTCTCTATCACTGTTATAGGGAAAAAGATATTGTGCCATAAGATATTGTGTTTTATAATAAAGTTCGGATATAACGTGCGCTGTCGCTGGTTGAAAGAGAGTGCTCTATGAGAGTATAAAGCATAGAGCTGAGCTAAAGCTGTCACCAAATTGTACTATGGTCGATCTTTTCCGAGACTTCTTTTTAGCTTTTTTCCGATAATCGAAAGTGAAATTTCGGAACAAGCGAGCCGGCAAGTAGCAACAGAAAAATCAAACAAAGGTTTGTAAACATACTAGGCGCAGTAATTTACGCTATTAAAACGTGAGCAGATACGAAAATCCTCAAAGGAAAAACAAAATAGACATTCCGAATTTAAAGATTTTCACGCTCAGTTAGATTGCAAGCTTACGTACGGTAATAAAAATCAAACACAGCTAACACTCGTATAGTATACAAAGTTCAGTCTTCAAAACAAAACAGAACAAAACAGAAATGATGACCAAAATATAACCAAACTGGCATAACTGTTAAAATTCATACTCGTGGCGATCTCCGGTCATCGCAGTAAAGCAAGCCTCAGAAACTACATCGGCCGCCCTTCGAGTGAAAAAATAAGAGCTTGCTCTGATATCCTTTCCGATGCATTGGGTGGAAAGTCACATCAGTCACTGCAGCCGAGTATTGCGGCGCTGTCATCCCGAGTGATCTTCATGTTCCGGTAAATTCGGCTGTCGTTCATTAAAAAAACACTCGCCTTGAACAGTTTGTTTTCTACCTTGTCATGTGAAAAAACTCGCGTGCTTTTATGAGCCATAATTCGGCTAAAGTTCACTGAACATTTCACTTTAATATTTCACTTTAAGATTTTTGAAAACATTTCACTTAAAGACTCAAGAAGTGAACACTCGACTACGTCTCGTGTTTCCCCCCACATTTCTTTCGTGGTCTAGCCGCTACCTGCGTGCTTTACAATAGAACAGAGCAACAGAGCACAGTCAAGGCTTCTCTATTTGTTAAACAAAAGGCAATGTTTCTTCAGTGCGCTATTTTCTTTGCTCTTGAGTGACCTTTCTCTCACAGTAAAATTAACTTCAGAGATACATTTGTCCAAAATTTCATGTGGGTATCCCCTATTCTTAAAGCGCATTTTGAATATCTGTACGATTTTATTAAACGTGGGGCGTGAGAAAATTGGTCTTGGGAAGCTTATCACTCCTCCTCTTACGAATCCTATCTTTACGCTCGGAGGATGACGCGAATAAAATTTCGTGTCTTGGAAGGTCTCCGTCTCTTTGTAATGATCAGTCGTGAATTTTTCATCTGTCAGTTGTTCATTTGAAACGTTCCTGATGTGCTACTTGTGTGTTGTAAGTCTCTAAACGCCTATATGGCTCCCGCGAGGTCAAGCTCTGCGCCCAGTTGTTCGAAGGCCGATTAGCGCTAACCCGGGGTTAAATTTTAATCATCCAGGCATCAAATTGTAGGCAAAAATAAATATACTGAATATGCCTCTAAAGTTTTCAGATCTGAGGTCAGATTTCACGCTTAACCTGGGTAATCTTGACCTAGCTTTGAACAACTTGGTCCTGATTTCTTACTAATCAAGCTGAGACATCTAATTTAAAATCTTCATCGATGGCGTTGTTCGCTCTAACGATGTATCGCAGGCTTTTTGGGCATGTTCGAGACAAGCCCGTAAGAGTCCGATAGAGTTCTTTCTCAGAAGTGTCAGGAATTTCTTAACTCCATGTCAACGACGTTTCGCTTTCGGCGCACAATCGATTTCCTCCATCTCTGCGTCAAAGATTAGAAGCTTTGTATGCTTCGGAGTCATACAGTCACTGTCCGAGTCTGAATCTCTCTTAAATGGCTTTCTTTAGGTACTATATGTAATGCCCTCGATGTTTAAAGTGAGGGAAATTTCCAAAAGCATTTTCTGTTTCGGCAACGCGTCTGAAAGGGTTTTACTGCAGCCTTGTAGCGTGGTTCCCGTGATGACGTAACAACCTTCCACCACCCAGGCCTTAAGATGCGCGGTCGTGAACATAAAAAATTGAGTAATAACTGCTTGTAGAATTGCGAGGTTTTCTTCGACTGAAATCATTCTTTCACTGTGATCATAGGTAAAACGAGAAAAGTTCTTTGTCGAAAAACACTTTTTTGGGTTGGAGACTCTTTAAAATATTTAATCATTTGAAGTAGAAATATTCAAAAGCTTGAAAGTCGAGATAAAATGGAAAACGGAAATCCCTTACCATTTATTTATCCATTGCAATGGACCAATAAGAAAACAAGATATTTTATCGACTGAGCACATATCTGAACTTTTATTAGGAAAATTCTTAAAATCTCAACTCCTTTAAGAATTTAACTCTCATTCCAGAACACTGTCTGACAATCCGATAGAAAAAATTGAGCCAAAGGCATTTGGTCTCTCTTATCATGAAATAAAAATGTAAGTTATCACGTGATTCTTTTATATTATGAAAGTTGAAAGGTAGCTAGACCTCGTACATTTTCGCGAAATATCATAACAACAATAATTATAATTATTTAATTAATTAATAGTTAATAATTAATAAGTTAATCTCGCATATCAGTCATTTGCCTAAGCCTCCAGTTTCTTTAAATAATCTATTCTCACATCTGGCAAATAAAGATGTTTTCACGCCCGACCTGGTCCAATAATTATCCATCATTCTTCACGCCACCGATAATATCACAAAGTGAGGGTCTGTTTGCTGAATAGTATGTATTTATTCATTCAGTCACTTTCTTTTTACAACAGATTTCTTCTACGAACTTCATTGAAATCGATTGCCTCTGACATCTTTTCAAGCAATCACCCTCAAGATTTTCGAATGTAAGGCATTTTTATTGATTAAGTAATGATCTTTAGAAATGAGGAACAGGCCAGTCAGCGAGTATGACACAATTTGATAATTTTAAAAATTCTTTCTTGTCGTTGCAGAACTTTGACAGATAGAATCACCAGGGTGATAGACTATGATTACCCATCTGGCACCGGGAAGCACTCCTTGTATCTGTCAGTATGATTAGTTGTAGGACACTTTATGGGCTAGGATGCAGAAATCAGACAATATAAAAGTAAATTTCGTATATCTCGTGGAAATTGCGTTTAATGACGGGATCGATCTACTATTGGCCTTTGAATATTACTCTATAACCTTATTTTTGCTCAATTACGAATCACACATTGACATAGGTAATTTACGTAATTGGGTGACGTAAGAATCAAGGCGGCTCCTCCTCAAAGGAACTGCCATATCCTAAGGTAAATTGAAATGAATATACAGTTTTCTCATTGAAAATCCTAACTGAATACCGCTTGAAGCTTCGCTTGAAGGCTTGACCCCCACATTGAAGATTATGAAATGACTGCGTGGCTTACAATACGACCGACTTTTAAAGTTCCATACAATTTAGCATGCCCACGAAGACATTTCATTCTGTTCTTGTAACAGAGTTGTCGACATTGAAATTACCATTTTGGAAAATAGCCTGAGCATGTTGGAGTTTTTAAAAACTATTTATAATTTATCCCTAGTAATCCTCTAGAAACACACGACGAAGCCATCACAGTTCCTTCAACAGTGTCCCCGTCTGTTATTTCTTTTCTACATAAAGTGGGATTCAGAAAGACGGCGTCTGAAAGTAACTACTTCATATTTCTACCCTGTCCGTTGGGTACATTTTCACATCACACCTTGTTTACCTCGGAGCTAGATTCGGATATCTGCACAGATTGTCCACCAGGTATGCTATGTTTGATTACAGAGAGCACTCATAGAAAATGTGTAAATTCAACTAGAGTTGTTTCTGCTTCACTATAGTTAACACCACGACAAAAGAAAATACAGTAGGTTGCATGAATGCTTTATGCATATATGCCCTGACGCATTTCATACATATGCGTATATCTTTGAACAACATGGTGTCTGCATGGGTGCAGTTTCTAAAAGCTACACCAGCCACGATGTTTGCCTCCAATTTCATGTCTCTAACGTTGAAATTTTCTTCAAAGAGGACCAAATGCCTCGCAATGCAGCAGTGTGAAATTCTTGGCTTATAATTTAGCCAGCTGATCAACAGTTGAGATTCTTATTAACGTTTAGAGCATGAAGCAACATGATTAACTGACATTGCAGAGTAACCCTTTTACAAAGAATCAAAGAAAGTCATCCTTTAAGAGCATTTCAAACGGTTAAATCTTGTATGCGTTGGTCCAGCTATGACATATCTCTTCAGGCTAACACGGAATTAGTCTCAAAGAAATTTTCGTTTGTTGTGAAAGAATATGTACATGTCAGACTGAGTGGCTGGGCCGGACGTGAAATTACTTGACTCGAGATCATGACGTGCGGACCTAGCGCAGTAACGAAACAAAACGACCGCGAAAGAAAAATGAAAAACAAACCAAAAAACAAAGTCAACTTGTCAGCTAGGAGTGGTAGTCATTGATTTTCTTTTTTCAGGTGGATTTTACTCGGATAATCTTGCCTTCGTGGCGAAAGGCTGTAAGAAATGTCCGAACGGGTCTTACGTTGCATATGACAAGAAACCTGGAAAATCAGTGTTAGATTGCAAGACTTGTCCTTTGGGTAAGCAAGCACTCACTATTACGTACCTTTACATAGAAGAGATGCCTAATGGTAGAATTTATTCAAGGCATATACCTAACCAAGAGATTTAAAATCTCTTGACCCAACATATAAGGTTGCAAACAACATTCCACTAGCTCTCCAGTCAAAAGAGAGACAGTTTCTAAACTGAAATAGCCGTGCATGGGAAAAGATGGGAAAAGAACTCTTTTCCGTTCAAAAGGCCAATTTTGCTGGGCATCCGTTAGCCGTTCGTTAGAGATTTTCCTCTCAAACGTTAGAGGCATTAGCCTTTCCTTCGAAAGCTTAGACACGTCCGTTAGAACCGTTAGCGTAGTTATTATAGAAAATGTTGTTGTTCATTGTACTCAATTGGTAAATAAACTTTTCATCGTTTGTTTCACGATATAAGAATCAGTTTCAAACGTTGAGCTTAAGCTGTGCATAACGTAGCAAGTGACATGGGTATGCAGTTCTATGCCGAGGTTTTAAGATATCATAACCGGTTTGAATAAAAACTTTAAAACTACTAAACGATCCATTCCTCTATTAGGAACCGAAACTGACTTTTTCGCTGGACATCGAGCTTGTCCATGCTTAGAAGGTCATTATCGAACCCACCTATTTGAGGGATGTCGCGAATGTGGTAAAGATGGACTTATTTGCCAGAAAGAATATGCCTCCTTAAGACCTGGTTATTGGTGGCAATGGCGTAACGATTCTTACAAACGCCGTTATCAAGATTTTATAAAAAATCTCATGGAATCTAAACCAGCATTATATGAGCATTCTGTGCAGTATCCTTATGCACTCCCAACGCCGTATAGTTGCCAAGTACCAGAGTCCTGTAAGGGTGGATTGGACTCACCATGTGCAGATGGATATGAGGGACCTATTTGCTCCGTATGCAGCTCAGGATACTACAAGCAATTCCACAGATGCAAAAAATGCCCATCAAAATCATGGATCGTGGGACAATTATCTCTCGTTGCTGTCATTTTCTTAATAACATTTTCTCTGTTGGCATGGAAGAGGAAAACGAAGCTTAAAACAGAGCGTGCTCTCGATCTTATGGACAAATCCTTATCCAAATTTAAAATCTTGATAGGATTTTACCAAGTCACTCATGGCTTACTAGACGTTTTCTCCTATATCAGCTGGCCAGACTCGTTAGAAGTTGTTGCAAGGTATTCAGGAATACTGCAGATGAATTTGCTTCAGGTGGCACCCATTCACTGCCTTTTTCCAGGATTACACATGAACGCGTTTGGAGACTTGTTTCTAATCTTGTCATTGAATGCAATTGTCATCATCGCTTCGGGTTTGATCTTTGACATTCGCAAAATGATTATCTTTGGCAATAAAAGCTTACTTGACGAAGAAAAGTTAGCCAAAACTTCACAACTGAAAGAAATCGTGTTCAAAAATCTGTTTTTCATCCTTTATGTGACTTATTTGACTTCGTTTTCAAAGACAGCCAGTGTTCTGCCACTTGCTTGCCGTAAACTGTGCAAGGACAAAAATGAACAGCTGTGCAACGAGTACCTCAAAGCAGACTACAGCGTGAAATGCCAAGGCCAAACATATGACCAATTGCTGATTGTAGCCTACATTTCCATTGCGTACATCTTTGCCCTACCTGCTGCGTCTTTTGTCGCCCTTTGGAGGCATCGGCGAGCAATATCAACCACAGTAAACTGTGATGGGTCACACGTTGACAAGGAAATCGTTGGAGGTCTGCGGTTTCTTTTCGAAAACTACAAACCGTGCTCATGGTATTGGGAGCTGGTTGAAATGTCTCGGAGAGTAATTCTTACCTCTGGCCTTATTCTCGTGGGTCATGAAAGCAGGTCCTACATTGGTCTGGCATGGGTCGTGGCTGGTGTGTATGGAATTCATTTCTCTTGGATGAGACCCATACAGGACCCATTCGAAAACAGATTAATGACCACTTCCCTCGCCGTTACAGTTGTCAACTTAGGTATCGGTGCTGTCAGCAAAATTCCAGCAGAAAATATATCGAACGCCGAGGATAAACACATGGATGCCATTTCAATGAAGATACTGATTCTTGGAGCAAATACTCTCGTGATTGGGCTTCTCGTTGGTAAGAAGTAGTAATAAGTACTCTTATTTTATGCACTAAATATTTGAATCGTAATATCTCTTTTTGCTCGCCAATTTGCACATGACTAAGTGGATAAAGCAGTATTAAAGTTTTTGTTTTTTGATCAGAAATAACCCTTATATAACCCTTATATTAATTTTACCTTTGCTGTTGGTTGAAATAATCCGTGCGCGTTTGGAATATTAGTCAAAGGACAGTCCAATATTTAACTTATCTAACTGAACAGCCATGTGATATGGAGAACGAATCTGAAAAGATACAATCATTTGAATTCTATTTTTTTCATCTGCAGTTCAATACCTGGTGTACGTATATCAGTACTTCAAAGAGTGGCGTAAGAACCCGCAATGGTCCATCTCGTGCTGCTTGGCCGTGCTCCTTCCTCTTAATGATTTGCATGGCGAAATTCGCGGTATGGTTGGAAAGAACATGCTTAAAGCACAGCTTCAGACAAGTATGATTAGAAAACCTTCCATTGCAAAAGACCGTGGAGCTCTGAGTTTCACTCTGTCTCGAGGAGAACGTAGAGGTAATGACGAGAATACAACAAATTCACTTGAGCAAAACTTGATGGTAAAGAAACATCGCAAGTACCGCCGAATAATGAAGAATGACCATGGGACACAAACAGAGGCCACTTCGCCACCGATTCTTACTTCTCGCGGGTTATTGGAACCAGCATACATCTCTGTGAGTACTGAATATTGTTTCTTTACCAAAATGGTCTATGTTGTAATCAGGTAATTTAGTGTTAACAACTGAGTAGAAAACGTAAATTGGCCACCGTGAAGAATTAAACGGCTGACGTTTCGAGCGTTAGCCCTTCGCAATCGCTCTGACGAAGGGCTAACACTCGAAACGTCAGCCTTTTAACTCTTTACGGTGACCAATTTACGTTTTCTACTCAGTTGTTAGCACGATACCTGCTATACGCTCCCACCGACGCAGCACCACAGTTTCTTTAGAAACTTACCTCCTTTATTTATATGTTGTAATCAATTGTACATAGTAGGTTGACATGCGCAGCATTCATAAGGAACTTCGTTTTTATTTACGCTGTGACAAAATACATTTTAATACCGATTAGAAAACAAAATTTTTACGAAGAGTTACTCAAAAAGGGGAACAAGAAAGGCGAAACTAGCGAAGTCACACTCACCATGTGTGCCCCACGAAATGCTTGCGGGAAATGTTTGGTCTGACGTCAACATTCCATATTTTGTTTATGTTGAGACACCCTAAAAAGGACAAAGGACGCACTCTATCTTTGCAAATGCAGAGCCAAGCATACAATTCTAATAACAGCGATGTTGGCCTCCTATATTTATCAATCGCGCGTGATATTTCAGTAAAATATATATTGTCCTTTTTCTAGCTCATTTTACGCTACTGAGTGCATTTTGACAAAGGTTATTTTACTCATACTAAGATCCTGGATCCTTTTGTTTGTGAGTCTTCAGCAAAAAATAAAAAAAAAAATAAATTGGTTAACATTTGTGACGCAGGACGGTCCGTCCCTCCATTCTTCCGTCAGTTCATTTATTTATACATTCATTTATTTATCGGGGATCCATTTCACCGCGGTACAGTAGCTGCTACGTGATTTATTTTTATTTTCTTAGACGTCATTCCTAATATTCTATAATTTTTAACTTCTCCCCTTTCAGTTCGACATAGCCCTCTAAACATCAGCTCGTCACCGGCTGAACCCGAGAGTGTCCCATCAGCAATATGGAAGGAAACGAAATTTACATAGGAATGCTGTAGAGTCTCGATTAATGGTCGAGTTTCAAAGTTGAAGTTGTAATGTTTAACTCTAAGGTCTCTTAAACGTCACGTAGCAGCCATGACTAGTTAAAATAACTTTGTATGCAGTTAGGCAGCTGAAATCTTGAACAAAAACGCTTCAACTTTGCTGTAACTATCATCTAAGCCCTTTGAACAGGGACAAATATTAATTTAGGTCCTCTTTTTCTTTTAAATCCGACAGCATTACGTCGACAAAGGGACGTGCGCTACTCCTGAACAATTTTGATTGCTAAATAGGAGCTACATTTTTATTCACACTCGTTCATAAGCTATTTCATCACTTAGCGTTATAAGCTTAGACAGTTCGAAGAAAGTATGTTAAAAGTTAGCATGAGTAATTTCGATGAGAACAAACAATTAGTGAAACGTTTTTGTAGATAAGGCTTTCCGAAAGGAATTGTGTGACGCCACATTGGAATATTTAGAGGGAAAAGAAAAAAAAATTGGGTTAGCACTTGCGCTTATGTTTCATCTTATGTGCGCTGAAACCAACTTTCATTGTGTGTTAAGGAAACTATTCTTTCCTTCTGTTTGTTTAGACGTTTATTTATTTATTCAGTCATTTATTTATCTATCTTAAGGCAATTAGAAAAATAAAAAACTCAAATAATAATTGACCGACGTAAGTAGAATGCTGCGTCAAATGTGTGCTTAGTCGGCGAAAGATGATTGTTTCGTAGGGTCAACCACATCATGATCCCCGTTGCCCTTGGATATCCGTCAGGATGAACTTATGAAAAAAGCGTTTTCGGAGGGCGGTGGGGGGTTTGAGGCGCAGAATCCTTCAATATGTGGCTCGCTTTTTCTCTATGATCGTAGAAACTGAACACAAGCTGAGTTCCAAAGAAAATTAAACTAAGAAGATTTTGGTTTTTAACCAGATAAAAAGGAACGTAGTAACAGAAGCTAAACAATAATGACCTTGTGCACATTTCTGCAAGAGTAAGGGAATCAAGACAAAAAAAAACAGGATTTTCTTTTGAAAATGCGAAAAAGTAAAGGTTTTTAGGATCAGCAGCGTTAAAATCTATACATCAATAAAAATTATTTCGTTTTTACTAGAAGTTCTCTCCTCCTCCTCCTCCCCCGCGAGATGAGTTTGCCATTATCATGTAAACGGTTGATTGAACTTTTCAAAGAAATAAGTGAAGAATAAGCTCTTCCAGGGTAACTCAGGGGTTTGGTTATCTCGGCTATTAATACAATATGTCCGGTTTGTTCAGACCGAGCAATAAATTTGGTATCACTATTCGCAAGATATTATAAAAAGTTCGATATCAGCTTACTGTTTGTTACTCGTAGCATACAAATTATACTTTTTGCGTGGGGATGTTTAATACATTTACAGCAAGTAACCAATTTGCTGTTAGTAACAGGTGATAGTCGCCTGTATAAAATACACGTGGAAAAATGGTTAATTGCCGTCTACTGACAGCTAGACATAAAAGAGTCTGAAAAGTTGAATTTCTGCTGCGATAATGAAAACTTAAAAAAGGCTTCACACAACGCCGTTAATTAAAAACTCACGTCAAAAGCTTATTTTCGTCCAATCGTGTAAAACTGGCTTTTGTTGCGGAAACACTTTCACGGTCATCAATAACATTCATTCACGGGTTTGAATCACCAAGCTGGTGACATTAAGTGCAGGGTCATTCTTTTGAAGACCTTTTTTTTAACTCGTCAAGATGTTGTTTCATTTTACCAGCAAAAGGCCTTTCTTTTAAGATTAGTTGAAACGGAATTCAATTGCGCCCGGTAACGTGGTTTGAAAAGATATCTTTCAAACAGAGTTACATAAAGAATGATAAATAACTGAATATATAACTCTCCCTGAATGGATTGAGCACCAGTTACGCAATATAATGACGGGTTAGCGCATCTCTTTGCAATATCATAGGAGTCCATTTTTCTCGCATGACATTTAAGGCATCTTTTATTATTGCCGAAGATTAAATTTCTATCCCAAGGATTAAGCCTTTCTCTCAAAGGCTCTCAAATTAAGATTAGTAATAGACACAAGACGTAATGAATGCCTCCATTTCGATTCATTTCATCTCAAATAATTCTTAAGGCAATTTTCATATTTGAGTGCCTCGCGTTTTTCTCAGGTTTTCGTTCTGAAGCTTTCTCGGAGGTAATTTGCGTCAAAATTTGATTACAGTAATGAAAGTTTTCGTGCAACATACACATGTTATGCTTTCTTCTCCTTTTTTTATGGTCATTGATCCAACGATGAATAGATGTCGCGACAAATTTTAAGGAATTTCTAACAATCGTGACCGATGATAAGTTTCTCTTCTTTCTCAACCATTAGTGCCATTCTTTACCTAAAGGTGAAAATTCCGTCGACTTTTGTCGAAACCGTCCTTCGCAGACAAATTCAAATGTTGCCTACCTAATTTTGCTCGGAGCTTAATTACAAGGAAATTAAACAAAGGTACAATTATTTGTTTAAACGAAGAAGAGAAAGTTTCATCACCAATGCGACTGGACGAAATTTTTCCCGAAGGTTAAGTCAAGTGAACACGGAACGTGACTATCATCAAGTTTTAACAAAAATGAAATTTTTTTTCTCAGTAGACGGCTTTCTTGGAGTTAAGTTTCCACCAGACACTCATGCATATTCAGCAGTCTCGTTCTATTATCGAGTAACGTAATATGTCGGTAGCTAGGATTGAAGAATAATGGGAGGCAGTTACGCATTATGCGACAGATCAACGACCCATCGACAGTTGTTTCTTAACTTCTATCTTTAAAATTTTCCGACCAAAGTTGTCTCGTGTAATCACTCCTCGTCATCCGTGGATTACTTTCCGACATTTAGCAATGCTAAAACGTATTTGCGTTTCGTGCACGAATGACAGTGCTTTCATTCTATTCACAATGCTCTGAGCCTTGAATTCCATAGAGAAATGACAAATTCAATTCCGCCATTGTATCCGCAGACAATTAGATACTCGGTATCCAGTTTCTGGGGCATTCATGAAACCACTGAATAATTCATTGTTTGGCAATTAGAAGGGAAAACAATGCACAAACTATGTGGTCTTATTGTGTGTTCATTTCGGGTTGGGCAATAACACAAATGTAACACTGTAGCCAAATTACATCACTCGACGACCTTTCAGAATTATATATACACTCGCTCGTTTCACCTTGAAAGGTTCGTGGCGCTGAGTTGCCAGGATACGCTGCAGTGCGTGTTTAGGGGGAGGGATTTTTTACAAAGCTCTTATTGACTAAAGGTCTGAAACACTCAAACGCTCCATTTATTGCGTAGATATGTGAAACTGGGTTGCCATATTAACTCATAACAAATTCCTCTGAGAGTTTTCAACTAATTCGACTGTCTTGTGTAAGTGGACGGCCGCTGTTGTTTACACGACTTAGTAAGATCTGACAGGACAGACAGAAACTATTTTGACACCGGACCAATCATGACGCTCGTATACAAAGGCTCTTGAAATTCTCGAATGTAAAAAAATAACTTGAACAAAAGCTTGCCGTCAGTCAACTTTGTCGCGTCAAGAGGTACCACACTCAGAGTCGAGTGCACATCGCGACAACCGCTTATCGATTTCAAGAGATTTTCAAGTGTGTCTGGAAAAGATATGGCAGACACCTCCTTCGCGATCCAACAGTCCATGTCTGAGAGGAAGCCCCCTCGCATGCCTAAGTGCGCCCGTTGTCGCATCCACGGTATGGTGTCATGGTTAAAAGGGCACAAGCGATATTGTAGGTGGAGAGATTGCAACTGTGCTCAATGCACACTGATCGCAGAGAGGCAGCGTGTCATGGCGGCGCAAGTGGCGCTTAGAAGACAGCAGACACAGGAGGAGACCATGCGGGTACAGATAGCTAAGAAAGCACAGGCGTACGTACCTCCCCTTGTCAGCCCTGAACCGCAGTTTAACCACGGTGTCGCAAGAACTCACTCAGAAGAGGCACAGCCCGTGTTCTCGTACCACCGCGCTGACAGTCAAGGTAAGTGAACCATAACACCGTATTTCAAACGTCTTACTTCATCATTGTTCATTATTTTTTCCTCAAGAAAATGCAATTTCGATTCGCGCGCCTTTAAATATCTGTAATTTACAAGCGACTTTCCGGTCGTTTGTAAAAATCCTTCGTCGACGGGTACAATTTATAACATGTAGCAAATTGATGTATGTTTGTAGTTCCTTAACTTGTCAATTACACGCCTCCATCGCAAACAGTAAAGCGTTTCATCTCGGGAAACTTAAGCGTTCAGTTTAGATAAGGTTTATCGCGCCTTTTATCAAATTGTGACAAGGTTCTCTTTTTTGATATCGCGCCAAGTGGAACTGACGCGAAAAGCTACGCTCAATTTCCTTGGACTGCCCTTGCATTTTAATGTTGATGGCGGAGCTTAAATATGCGAGATATGGTCAACAGAGCATCTAATTAGCTCTTGTTCCTCTCTTTTGTAAATCAGTGCACTTTGTTCGCTATTGTGTCTCACAACTGATGAAACACAGCAAAAGTTCTATCCGGAACATGTCTGAGGATCGAAATGAAGTTTCATCTGTCGATCGGCGCTTCTTTTGCGAACTGTCTAAAGAAAAAACCAAAACCACCAGAATTTAAAGTCTGTCAGGTTTTATACCTGTCCCAAACTGGAACAAAACAGTTTTCTTGTGGCGATAAAAGCCGATTACAAAGGGTTCGCATCAATAAAATTTTTTAGCATTTTCAAGCATAGGTTTCTTGCCCAAAACCTTCGCGCGTGAAGTTTTTAGTCTTCCTTGATCGCTGGCGAAAAATCTTTTTTATTAGACTGTCTCTATTTTCTTTTACGTCTACGAAAATTGTTTGTTCACTTGATAAGTGCTATAAGTTAAGCGTTCCTTTCAAATTGACGAGCTGGAAATTGTACCCTTTAAAAGCTTTTGCTATAAAATTAAATAACTATATAAATGTATAGCCAGATAAAAGCGTAGCCGAAATGATAGAAAAGAAATCGTGTACGCCTGTCATACCGGATACTGACTTGCATAAGTACTACATAACTTACATTAATAATTCGCGACATTTTCGCGCAGAAACACTTCGTAATTGCTAAGCTCTTATCTAGAAACAAATGAACAGCGAGATCGATATTAGAAAGTTGTTTTTTCTCTCGTCAAAGCCAGATTCTGCAAAGAAATGTTTCCGTCGCCTAGCTACCAAGCCACTGGACAATTTGTGCTTTTTCGAAGTTCTTGTGAACATGCGTTCAGGCGCTTCAATACATTACGTGGGATAGATATTGTTTTCTTTGTTAGAGACAGTCGATTTATAATTGTCTAGCTCTTCAGAAAATGGGTAGACATATCATAAAAAATGACCGTATTTGCATTCAGGAGAAAAAGCGAAGCCTGGAATACGATTTCCTTACTTAATACCCCCTAGTCAAAAGAATATTCATTAGAAAAAAATTGCGTCAATTGGTTGAAATTTTCCTTTTATGTAACAAGTGTAAATAATATTGTCTCTCTTTCTTTCGTGCTTTTACGGGATTGCAATCCTTGTTCACTGATGCCATTAAAATATTATAAATTACACATCTTCCTGTTAGATATTCTCAGTTTATCGACTTTGATATTTAAGTTACTGCGCTAAAACTAACCCTTGTTTAGTCAATAACAAGGCACGTAACAGCACAAGAGGCGACGAGGCCGCTTCCCTCGGTCGGTTTCCCTCGCTGATCTAACAATGCCAAGATCTCTTAAATTTGTGCTAAGATTCGAATAGAAAGTACATCGTCAAAACATTTCGTACTGGAAATACTAATTTAATAAAAGTCATGTTCTGGGAGAGAAGATAATCTGAAATGGCCACAACCTTTTTTAGATGAATGATACATATTTGCACCTTTAGAATTCATCACCAATTTTCGGCTGAATCACCACTGGCGCACTTTGAAACTTTACAAGATCACCACATAAATGATGGCTGTATGGGTGCTGATATAAATGACTTCTTTACCTTAGAATCAGGTGGTTTTACTCTTAAGCCATCTTTAGGAAAGTGTCCATTGAAGTGAATTAGACAAAGAAGTTCGTTCAAACTCGGCTATATTTTACATCACTGTTCGCCAGCGATCTAATGATTTTCTCGATTCCCGGTAAACGTAAAGCCTTAGCATATAGATTCTTTTACTCTCGATTTTTTGTTTGCTTTATTTGGCTCACAAGACAAAGAACAAGAATGCTTGAATAATATTGAATCAAAAATGTATTTGATTTGATAAGTAACCCTCAAGTGAACGAGCGAATAATCATTTTATGCTCTGACATGGTTATTTTTTAATCCACAACGAACCATCATCTCATCTGTTTAAGAGGCTTCCAGACGAAAATTTATAAAGAATATACACAAAAATATTCCTTGCTTTTACATTTTGGGATGGATTTGATTTTAAGTAAAATAGATCTATCTCCGGAACAGCTTTAACTTACCACAGAAACTCAAGGAGCAACCGATGAGAAATTCTAATGGAACACTCGAAATGGTATTCATTTTCAAATCGAAAAAAGAAAATTAATGTCTCATACGAATTACAGAAATAATTTAAAAAAGCTCTTAATGGTCTGCAGTTTTTCCAAAGATCGGTAGTAACCTTCACGAATAGCAAAATATGACGAATGTTATGAAAGTTTCAAGAGACAGAATGTTTGACTAGTGGACTGACAGCTTTCACTTCCCAGCAAGTAATTCAACGTATTTGAAGTGTTGTTTAAAATATTTCTGAAATACATGTACAGCATAACTATAAGTTGTTTATCCTCTTTTGTGGCATTCATCAAATTTAACATAAATGCTGCGTGCATTTGCCTTGCAAAAGAAATTTCTGTAATTTCTGGTCGTAATTCAAGACTCGTTGCGAACTGAGTAGAAATTTATGATGAATTTATAAGATAATAATTGAATTGCCGGGCTAAGAAAGCTGGATATGTTATAGAGTACGTTGTTGATGAATAGCCTTTACGTAGGACTTACGTCAGGGAGTTCATTTTTTTTTCTGCCAAACTCCCACAGAAAGCACCATATGTTTAAGCAATAGACTCCAATTTCTTTCGGTTTACCGACGTAATAACCCACTTGTGATGCTGAGAGAACACGAGAAAACTTTGTAAATAGATCACCAGCTAGAGGCGAGTGTTTTTTTTCCTATTTTGCCGCGGGTTATATATTTTTTGCCCTTTTTTGTTCTCAACGTGGAGTTTCAGACCCTTAGCGCTTTATGGTTACGTTATTAAATTTACGAAGCCCGTACTTGTTAAACTACCAATTTAAGCGTGTGTGTCTTCGTTCCTTTGTCTAGAGCTGGAAAAGGAAGAGATTAAAAAAACCCCGATAACCTCTCAATCAAAATCTGTTGAGTCCTATGAGGTTAAAATCAAGGAAGAACCATTTAGTCCGGAAGATTTTGAGAAAGATCACGGTTCAGATGCTGAAGAGAACCACAAGAGATCTTCCATTGATGAAGATAAAGAACCTGATTTCGAGCGACGAAAAGTACCCCGCCTCTCCCCCCACAGGAAAGAAACGGAAGCATTTAAATTTTCTTTAGAACTTCTCCAGCGGATTTTTCCTGATCAAAGTAGAGCCATTCTAGAGCTCATCCTTGGGGCTTGTGAAGAAGACCTGGTCAAAGCTATAGAGTCTCTTCTACCGGAGAACAATCAAAGACCATTTAGCCTGCCTCTTCCTCTTAGAAGCTACGGTTCTGCTTCCTTTATCCCCTGCGACGGCAATCAGGCTAAGTCAGCGTTCTCTCCCATCGCCAAGTCTCCGTCGTATATGTTTCCAGGAGCTCTTGCTGCGCAAGCGCAGTCGTTGAAGAGTCCAAACGACAAAAGCCCCAATACACCTAGCGCATTTCAGCCCGTTCATTCCACGTGCAGCCCACCTGAACGTAGCCCGTCAATGGCAGATAGGTTCCAGTTTCCCGTCGTTGCGGGGTATTTTTTTAACAGGCCTGGCACGTCGGCTCTTCTCTCGCTTAACCCCGCACAGCAGAGGAATGGGGCATCTCAGCCGGTAACAAGATTTTGTAGGCATTGTGGGCACCCGAGCAAAATTGGAGACAAGTTTTGCAGTGACTGCGGCAAGTCGTTGGAGTGAACTTAATAGCGATTGTTAACCTAAATAATTTGAACTGCTGAACAGAATTTTACATTACCTTTTCTCATCTAGAACACTGGAAAATTAATCTAGGTGGCTCAGGAGTGCAATGTACTGATGGCCGCTAAAGAAATGTGTGTGTCGTGAAGAAAGAAGTGGAGTTAGAATTTACTGTGTGTATTTAGTAAATCGTGATCGATTCGCAACCCCTTGGTAAAGGGGTAACTGGGCATGCGCTTGCTTGTGCATCATTCGACCTCAACCCCAGGGTCCTCTCTCTCTCTTCTCTCTCTCTCTCTCTTTCTCTCTCTCTCTCTCTCTCTCATCAGGAAGGAGAAGAATCCTAGACACGATGATGGGTATGATAAGGAATTTTTTAATGTATTCCATAAAATTTGCATGAGAGAATGCCCTAAGATTTACTTGTTTATTTCATCTACAATATGATTTTAAGGGCAGCCGTAACTGTGAAGCATTTTGGAATGGAAAGAGATGGTTTTCTTGCCATCTCTGCAAAAATTTAAATGTAGGTTTTTATGGTACATTTATTGGACTCCTGAGTTATTTATAGTGCGTTTGTTTGCTTGTGCAAATATCTGAGGTTTGAAAATTACAGTTATTTTTAGTAAAATAATCATCTCAACTGAGGCAACACAAAGCTATTGTTTTGGGAACATAGTAACTTTTATTTCCAACTTAGATTTTACGGACTAACTGCGCACAAAATCTAGCCAAAATAATAACTGATGCATTCGAAACGTGCGAACTTTTAAAACGAAAAAATATAGCAACCTCTATTACAATATCTATCACAAGCTTCTCTTTTTTTTTCAATGGACATACGATAATGAACTATCACTTTCTCGACACATTCCGCATGGAGTTATTTTTTCTTTTGATCAGCTTTTTTTTTTTTTTTTTTTTGTTTTTTTTTTGTTTTTTTTTTGGTGATGCGGACATTAAAAAAATATGCCTGTGCTGCTTGGAGCGTGCAGGCCCAGTCTCCATCTTATATTCACGTCATGCCAACTCTAGTAATTTGCAAAAGTTCTTCAATGTAGCGTCAATAAATAAATTAAAAAACAAAAATCTACGATAAAAAATCTATTGAATTTACAATTTACTGCTACTACAGCCGCCATATTGATATTGAAAAGTCATTTCGACAACGCACAGGTTATTTAACGCTGTTTTCCTCTTCCTCCTCAAGCTCTCTCCTATTTTGACTCTCAACCATTTCTGAAAATAACAATGAAATAGCAACTGTTGAATTATATATAAAAAAAGAAAACTCCTACCAGACTAAGCCTGCAAGATCAAAGAAACAATTAAACTTAAAAGGCAGAAGGTTGACTCGTAAGGTCCTAAAATAACTGTAGAAACAATCGATTTGGACAACGAGCAGTCGGCGAGAGTAAAAAAAAGCCAGAAAAAATAAAGTATCACAGGACGAAATTGCAAGAATCCGTAAACGGAAACGTGGCAGAAACATGTTAAACCGTTCTGGAAACACGGCGGATAACCTGTGTTTCCGTTACCGGTTTCATGACTTTTTTTCGCGTTTCCGTTGCTGCGTATACAACGGAACCGGACCACTTTTTGTGCATGTTAAACATAACGGAAACATGGAGTTGCATGTTTCCGCCACGTTTCAGAAATACGGAAACATGTGATTTCGTCCTGTGTATGTGAGCACGCTACACAGAACTCTGAGGGTGGGGTGCATGAAAAGACAGTTCCGAGATGCGCGCTGACATTAATTATTTCCACTGATCTCTTTTTTCCTTATTATTTGCACGACCGACTTTACCAACCGAAAAGGACTGCTTGTAGTAATCAACGATCGTTAATCGTTGTGGTTTGTTTGTACTGTTCAATTATGAAAAGAAAAAAGGAAAAAACCATAAAAAAGACTGTTTCTAGTGATGCATGCCTGTGTTTTAACGTAATCAATCCACCCACCGTCACAGACTTTATCCCTGATTTTTCCCACCCGTTTCTTCAGCGTACTAAATGTGCTAACACTTATGACGTCTTCAGGGGTCGATGCCATTAACAGCAGCTCCTCCAAGTCCACCTCGTCACCAATTGCCACCACCACCACGGTCACTTCCTGTCTTTTCAAGGCCATGGATGTACGCGCAACAGCTAAGGCGTCCTCCGATTTTCCATTACTCATCACCACGAGAATTTTCGGTACTTTCGTTCTCGATCCTCTCTTTTCTGTGAATAGGCCCGTGCGCGCGAGATCCAATGCTAACTCAGTTTTCGTTTCTCCGCCAACGTATTCCATATTGTCAAGCGTTTCTTTGAGAAAGGGTACATTGTTTTTGGCACTAAATTGAAAATCAAAAATCACGTCCGCTTGTGAGGAGTAGCGAATGACAGCGACACGTGTGTCGTTGTTTGAGATTGGAAAGTTTCTGACTACGGACCACACAAAGTCTTTAGCTTCCTGGAAGTTACTTTCGCCGACGGATGTCGAGGAATCGACCATAAATGCCAAGTCTGTTTTACCAAGACACACTGTGAAATAGGAAAAGAAAGTGGTTAGGCTCTATCGGCGAAACCAACCCCTTCCCCTATCCTCCACTCCCGCCTCTTGTTTTGTTTCTTTTGTTTTCTTTCACAAGTTTCTTTCCGCTTGTCAACAGTTATGTCCCTGGGTGGGGAAGGGTAATGTAAGATGCAAGTTTCTTACCCAGGGACACAAACAATGACCCAGTCAGCTCTCGAACCCAGACCTCCCGGTCCTGGTTTTTAACGCGCTCAAGCAACCTCGAGGTCCCTATATCTCCTTATGGTCAAACTGCCGACAAAATTTTTCCAAAACTATAAGACGACTGACAACACTATAGCGTCTTTTATATGAACTGAGATAAAAACTTAAAAGACTAATACTGTGTTTAAGTTTACCGATAAAGTTCCCTGAAGAAAAGTCGTGAAACAAACGTCTCGTCTTTTGAAACTCACGTTCGTACGGAGCCTCATCGAGCGACAGCAAACTTCTTAAAATAAGAACGGCTTTTTTAAAAGAAAGGAGAAACTTTGGCGGTTTAGCCAAAACCTGAAAGAAAACTTTGTTTGTTCGTTTATTGTAAGCGATAAGTTTACGAGTGAGCCTCGACTTGATGTACTAGTCCCCTTCTCTGAGACCAGGAAATCAAACCGAGGCTCAAATGAGGACCATTCACCACCACTTACGTCTTGTTTTGCATATGAAGGGATGTTCCATCACACAGCTCTCGTCACTCCATTTTCCCCAATCAGGATGGGAACGAATAGCTATACAGTCCTCTCTGTGATGTTTAGAGAAATGAGAAGGCTCGCCATGAGCCCATCTACACAAGAAGCAAAAACAAAGTAAGAATTGATGCTAAAAAGATGACTGAATAGGGTGACGGCTAGCTTCGAAATGTCCTTCATGGGAACGGCCTAAAGTCGAGGAGTACATCGGTAAACACAATAGCCAGGATACCGGCTAATTGCCGCTCTATCACAAAAATATTTCAAATCAAAAGGACAAAAAAGAACAATTTTTTTTCCTCATGCTCTCTCATCTCTTTAGCACCCTACCCTCTCCCCTGTTCGATTTCCTTCCCCATTTAGGCTTCAGTTATTTCTCTTCTGTTCGTGCTACAACTTCTCTTCCCTTCCCGCATTTTAATCTGTCCTTTATGTCCTTTCCTTTGTCTTCTTCCACCCTTTTCAACCTTCAACTTTCGTACCCCCAATCCTTCTCCATCCCTCCTATCCTTTCCATTTTTCTTTTTGTCTTTTGTTGAGTGACTTTTGATTGAATCATTACAATCATGAATTCCCATTTTTTTCCTTCTTCGATTTTAGTACATCTGTCCCTTTTCTTACCGTTGGAAAGTAACAGGTAGTTTTTTAGCGGACCATTCGTACTCTCCTTCATGTCCAAAATCCGATGCTCCAATCCATAACTTTCGGAAGCCGATTACCTGACGAATTTGTCGGATTCTGTCGGTGACCCATCGGCTTTCTTTCCGAGATCGGATACTTAGCAGATGGCCTTTCTCCATTACCGAGCAGTACTCCTCCGCCTCTGTCCAACTCAGACCGGTCCACGGTAGAGGGAAGAATTTGTAAATGTGATTTCCCCATTCCCAACCTGAAATTCACAAGGCTCTCGTTAGTGAGAATTGGTCGGCGTAAAGATAAGATATCTAGAACTATTTATGTCTAAACAAAGGACAAAGAGTGATCTTGCAAAATAGTGGAAATATCATCCCCGCCACTCATCCTCTTCCCTTAGAAAACAGGATACCAGTGTGGCCGGTTAGGTCTCGAGGACAGCAGGAAGACAATTAGATATGATCGAAACCTTAAATTAAACGCAAATCAAATTCAACAAAATGTTTTTAAAACATCATATGTTGTTTCCTGTTAATTTTGTTGTATTTGAATTTCAAGGCCCTTACTGTATCCGAATCTCTTTTTCTCCGTGATTCTTGAAGACGGCTCTGCAAAAAGAGAGGGAATTTCCCATTAACAGAAAGCAAAAAAAAGTCATGTACTAAAATTGGAAGATTTTGAAGGATCCGATTCTCCAGGCATGTCGAGTTTATTTGTTAAATCGCCGTTTGCTACTTAAAAAGTATTAATTGGCCTCGATTAATATTTTGACAACATTTGGTATTCCATGGGTAGCTTATTTTTGCGATGATAATGATAAACTGACCACTCCCCCCGTGGGGCTGGTAGCCGGGTGGGGTGAGGGGCTTGAACCTGAGACACCAGATTACAAGTCCAGCGCCCTAACCACTCACCACATTGCGATGACATCTTTATGAATCTAGGTTATGGCAATGAATGCCAGCGTTGTAGAATTTCTTTAACAGCGTGGAATCGAGACCTTACGTGGCCTGATACGAAACCCTCTGACCACTGAAAATTGCGTTACACGACCCCACCCAAGGCCCCTTGGTTTTTTCGCTTCGCAACTACTGTCACCTAACCCATCCCACATCGTATGTCAAAGGGCTATCACCACTGTAACTTACGCTTTGACTTGCAGATATAACCGTGCGCCTTAAAGCAGTCCTCAACGTACCATCTTGAGCTTTCACCTTCAAACTCAAGAGAGACACAGTAGGCGTAATGTACATCCAGGGGTCTCCATGGCTGTCCGGGCGCCCAGGGAACAACATTATACCGTAGAGGTTCCCCGTCGAGGAAATCCCATACATCATTAATTCTCTGGTCGTTCCCTCCGATCCAAAGCCTGACTTTGGTCTGCGAATCTCGTACGGCGTTTTTTATCACACCATTTACCCATTCTATCTCTCTGTTAGATACAAGGCTTGTCAAATGGCCGTTTTCACGCGTCTTACAAAGCGTTTCCGCTTCGTACCAAGTTCGAGTGCCATCCTCAGGAAATACAAACTTGTAAAAGTAGTTGTTGTGTTCGAAGACTATTCAGAGAAACAAAACACGCTTTGATTAGAAAAGGAGCAATTACAATCTAGTAATAATAATAATAAACAACTTTATTTACGTGTCAAATACGATAGCAGTTTTCCACTAAGTAAGGACACCTAAACTAAACTAATCTAATCTATATAAAACTATGCATTAAAAATTTATTGGAATATGATAAAAGAGCTCTTCCCATATAAAACTACCCTACCCCGAAATAGTACACCCCATGTTTATAATACCCTACCCTGTATAATAAGATCATAACCTTAATATAATGAGATAATAGGATAATAATAATTACAATAATATGATCTTGATAATATTTAAAATATTTAAGATTTACATAAAATATAGTCCTATCCAAACTAGGCCAGATGAATTTAAACACAGCACATGTACCCCAACAACACGGCAAAAATTTTGCCACCACTGTAACAAACGGATAAATGTTTATCCCCCCCTATTCAACGAACAAAAGTGGGTGCTGGTCGTTGCTCAGCAACAAACGGGTATTTTAAAACAGCGACTCCCGGTGAAAAAAACAAGTGTCTGTGTGTTTTTCCGGAAAAAAAAAATTGGGGGCTTAATTTCCGATTTTTTTCCGATTCGTATTCTAATTGAGACAACAATTTTTTATTTGCTCGAAAGCGCATCGATAGGTTTATGGTTATCACACGATAGGCCCCGCCTCGTTGTCCACCCATCCCTCCAGTGCCATTGCGTGACTCAGAGCCACAGCTTACCCAAGCTTCACATGATATGGGAAGGGTTTGAGTTACAAAGGTGTCACTAACAGGGGTTTGCTCGAGAACTAAACCAGAAAGTTCACTGATAGATCCTTTAAATGGGAGGGAATAAAAAAGAGTGAAAAAGGACGGAAGGTAGTCTAATTTCATTCCCAAGGTATTGCATTTTGAAGTATTTTAGAAAAAAAACCCTTTGAGGTTGTATGCAAGCATCTTTGCAACACAACACCGCGCCTTGGCATAGGTCAAGGTCACGTTTGTTTTGTGTTAAGAGCTTATTAAAAGCCTTTTTTTTTAGGAAAGGTCATATTAAGAAACATTAAACCACCGATAATTCTCAAAAAACACCAGGAAACTTTTGTCAGGTTGGTGTCAAGAAGCATTAAAGTGAAACGCATGCTGTTAATAGTCTAACCTTAAGTGGTTTTCCCGATGTTCCTGTTTTCAATTACTTGAGACGAAATTTGTCATCACTCTTTCATTGAGCGTTACTTGGACCCTGATAGCTTTATTTATTGTTCCGCAGAATCTAATCCGACGGCGCTAATCGCCCGTAATCAGAGAAAATCTGTGGTAACATGATCTAACATCAGGATCACGCGTGTAGATCAGAGCAGAAGTAATGACGAAAATTGAATCGAAATAAAATCCCAGCTTTTAACTCTCCTACTGGGCTATTGCGAAACTTGTCCGAAGTCGGGTCTTTCCATGCAACTTTTGCTTTATCCCACATTGATAGAGGAGGGGATTATATTGTGGTGCGAGCTTTGTAGCCCCACCCACTGCGTCAGAATACTGAACGAAAGGCAGGAGGAAACTCGTCAAAAGTTTGGACAGGCTGTGTCAAAATCATCACTCTGTTGAAGATATACCTTTCCATTTTGTTATTATGTTCAAGACATAATATTTTAACAAACTCACAAACTCTCAGTCTAGGCTGTTTAAATGCGGCACAGTCTCGTAGACGACAAAGGAATGGACTGTTAAAATCATAGCATATTTAAAGCTAACATACTGCGCGAATCCGTAACGAGGGTATATGAGGTTCTTATCATCAGCACGAGTGTAACTGAGCGAATCGGTGACACATCTGTAGTCTCTTAATTCACACTCTTACGTTAAACAAATCGATCATCACTCTTGTTCTAGGTTTTGTAGGGGGATAGTGGCACGCAAAGATCACTTGACGATGTTAAGGAAAACCACGAATTGCGATTTTCGTGCGCGACCGCGAAGGAGGTGGAACATGACGACACTGCTTCTCTGGTAGACGAGCCAGGCAGAATATAAATCTTAGCGAAAGGTTGAATACGTTTTTTTTTCCAGAATTTATACGCGGCTATGTTTCTGTTTAATGTACATGGTGACCGGGAAAACAAAAATACTAATTTGGGGTTTATTAAATCCATTAGCCTGCATTTTTGTCGCTGTTTATGATAAAATACTTCGCAGTTAACCAGGTTCTTGATAGAGTATCTGTAAATGATACTACTGTAATTGACATACTTGTGTTTACGGCAACTTCCAGATTTTTCTCCTAATGGAAGAATTACTTCATCGTAGCTTTATGCTCTCTGCTAGAGGTATTTAAAGGCAAGTATTCGTGGTGTTTTGATAATAAATTCCTGAGCTCTAAGCTTCAACTTCGGAGTCTTGTTACAACTCTAATGATTAAACCTAAATGCTATCATTTCGCCATGATTGTACGAGGAATCTTGGATTGAATGCACGGTATAAACACCTTTTATGACGGAATTAGAAACGTTTGCCGTAAATGAGTGATTGATAGACAACTGATTATCCTGGATCATACAAACAGCAGCCATGAAAAGAATTCACAATTGAATCCAATGGAAGACAAAAACAGTTATCGTTATCTTGACAGGATCGCAAAAGTAGAATGAAAGATGAACACGGTCACTCCGAGTACCTCGCATAAGAAAACAATGAAATATTAAAAGCATAAACATACCGTATCCGGGGGAACTTCGAATAGAACCAGGGAAAAGCGAAAATAGACACAAAATCACCACTACAGCGCTGCGATGAGGACACGACATTTTGCCAGTGTATCTCCCTTGTTCAACATTCACTTGGTGTGCCAAACTGTGGGAAGTCATTCATAATCGTGACAGGGACGAGGGTCAGCCGCCGCCCCCTGTGGTTAGGTTGTCAGATTTCATTCAATAGTTCCGACACAAATTTTTCATTGATTTACCATGACGCTTTGTGTTGGAACTCAGCTTCGGTTGTGATTGCGGATCAGGGAAGATGGGAAGAAGGGGTTTAGGGAGGTTGAGGAAAGGAACTCTCGTATAAGGACTGAGACATGTCAGTGTAACATGAAAATTTACGGAGCTAATATGGGTCACGCTTTGAAGACAGACGGTTTTCCCCCCTCGGGGAAGGGGAAGGCCAGGGCGGTTGAAAGAAGGAGATACGTCTGATGTGAGGCAGGCGGACAGAGGGGGAGTTTAAATCCCATGTAAAATGTACCGGGCTCGATCGCTATTTCGAGCAAAATAGTAACATTTATTTTAAAATATTGCATGTGATAGATTAAGGGAAGGGTTAAGGATTTCCGGCTTATTGGAAAAATAAGCACGGAAGGCTTACCCAAGCCGGCATCGTAAGTGAACAGAATAAGAAGCAAAAACACGCCGTCCAGTCGAACGTGGAGCTTTTTTTTTTTACTGAGAGTTTTACTACACTGTAGAGTACTGGGTCTGGAATTTCATGGTACACGATGACTTTTGCGGTAAAAAGAAAAAAAAAATAGTTGTCTCATTTACTAATTCCTTTTTTCATCGCGGTTTTAAAATCTATCATAGTTTAAGATGAGAAAAGGAAATAAAAGAATCCTATTCACAGAAAAAGCAGACATACTTCTTTTAGGGCATGTGCCGTTAAGTGGGCTGTTGAAAGTTTCATTACTTTGAATGAACACCGCTTCACAGTTAAACACTTAAATCAGAGGTATAAATTTTGACTGATATTGCCAGTAAGAGCACGGCCAGAATTTTATGATGATGGCGTTCAGATTTGTGTTAAAAAAATATCACGAGTAATATCCATAAAAACAGTAGCCATGTCGCAGACACTCATTGAAGTGGGAGAGATTTTTTTTATCCAGAGCACGCCAGCCAGGCACGCAGGGAAAATTGAACAGGTAGCGCTTTGTTGTCTAGTATATTTGCCATCGCGAGTACCTCTAGAGCAAATCTACAGCTCGCTGGCTGCAGGTGTGCGCGCTAGGCAATGCAGGTTTGTTATAGCAAGCACTACGGTAGTACAATCGAGATGATTCCCTTCTTCAACGCACACACCTCATGCCGTCCCAATCGCTATTCCTGGAAAACCAGCAAACCCTCTAGTTTTTAACATAAACAATGGAATGGCTTTGTGACCTTTTGATGGTTTTCCTGACGGCCCAACAAAGAAAAAAAAAGTTTACATTCACTGCTGATGACAAATTTTTTACCAGTGTAATCCAGCTCCGAACCGATTTCAGTACAAGCGGTGTTTACGCATCATGTTTCAACCACAACTGGTGCAAACTCCTCCGGCTCGCTCTCAAAATCCCAGTTGAATCGTTTGGTTAGATGAAGCCGAAATCGCCGCGCCTTGTCCACTAACTTTTTATCCGCAGTCGTCGAACTCTCCATGTTGGAGAAAAACACCTGAACGATTAATAAGGCAAGGAATGAGGAAAAAGCGAATGGAGAATAAAATAGAGTAAAGCGGGGAAATGTTGACCAGGCGATAAACAACAGCATACACGACATCGAGTTAAGATAATTACTATACAAACAAAGAAATACAGAACAAAACAATCACGTAAGTAACAGGACTAAAGGATTAGGAAGATTTTCGGCTAAGCTCAAAGATGCCTAATACGATCTGATACAAGATAATTTCAGGGATAATAAGTGTTGTTTTACATCTTAATTTCGGAAATCTAAATCTCCATAGAGCGTTTCATAAAAGTATAAAAAAAATTGACCTAAACAGAAACACCCTGTGGAAGCGTTTTAAAGGGTCAAGCGTGAAAATGAAGCTGCGGGAGGCTCGGGACGGAAACAGTTTCTCGAGGCCTCAGCCTCATCGATTTTTAAGTTCCGCTGGGTGTCTAGTTTTGGTAATGACTTCTCTTCATAAATTTCTTTAAATGAACATCACCTCTCCACTATCTCGATTATCCTTTTATGATGTTAGGGATAGGAAGTATCTTAAACTTATGTACCTTAATGTAATTAACTATTAGATATACTTTTAGTGGGGTAATAACGTTCAGTTACCGGTTAAATTTTTTTCATTATTAAAACCTTTAAAATTGTTGTTGTGACGCGTTATTCGATTGAATTGGAAGGGTTAGGTTCTAAAGCTAGCTGAATGTTCTTTTTGTTCCATTTCAAGATTACAACACTAATTTCATCCTGCAGTTTACTAAAGCTGTATTCAGCTGACACTGGTGATAGTGCCAAGGCTATCTGTTTCAAATAGGTTCTCCTGTTAGCAATTACGACTCTTTACTAAGAAAATAATATTTATCCTCACTGGCCATTACCTGCAATGTTGTGGTAAGGAAATTGTTGGTTGACACAATGTCCACAAAGAAATCTTTTGGAATTTCTTGCACTTGAAAATGCAACACACCTAAGCGAAACAAGGCAGAGTAGTAACTTAATAAAGAACAAAAGAAAACAAATTAAAAACTTGTATACAAAGAAAAGAAGGAATATAAAAATCAACTTTACTACACTTGTGTGATGTGGCTATAATGTTCAACTGATGGGTTGTAGGGAAAAAAAATTCTCAGTGGCTTTTTATGCAACATCAACTTCTCCTTTAGTTTCACAAGGGAATACACGATTGTTTGAAAGGAGAATTCAGAAATTGATCAGGAGTCATTTTAGGTTTTGTAACAAGTACCCCTCATACAAAGCAGTCTGATGCATCAATACAGTAGCAATGACAGAGGGTCTTTTCTTTTCCCAGTCCTGCATATCTCCACCTTCTCTCCAAATAGGAAAAAAGTCTTAAGTTACAAAAATAAGCTACCAAGTCAGAAACAATATACAGGACACTGTTTTGGATTAACATCATCTTGTCGACATGCAGTAGTTGACAAGATGGTTGGTATAGCTAATAAAAAATACTTTTTTCCTTTTGCCCACACTCTTTACCCCACACTCCAGATGAGACAAAGAAAAATCTTTTCTGTTTCATAACCAAGCTGAAATTTACAACCTTTTCATTTACACATATAATGCTTTCAACACGGCTGATCATAATGGTACACAGGATGCATGTCACAATTGAACCTTGTATTGGCCCACCTCACCAAAGAGTCTCTGTGATTCAGTTGTAGAGCATAGGAGCTGGGAATCCCTGGATATCAGGTTTTATTCCCAAAAGGGATTTAGGATTTTTCCTTGTCAGCCATCTTTTAACAGACAAAAACTCTTGAATATTTTTTTCTCATAGAAGAAATCCTGTGCCAGTATCTTATCACTTTAACCCTTTAACTCCCATGAGCGACCGAGACAGAATGACTTTCCTTACAATATCAATACAAGATCAACCAGACAAGTGAAGAGAATAAAGAAAAATATCAATTTGGGGAATGATTGGCTGATCCAAAACTATATTCTCTGAACTAACATTATAAGAATTGTATGGTTGACAGTAAGGAGAATTACAAATTTGAACTGGGAGTTAAAAGATTAAGTCTCTTTTAAACCCTTCAACTCCCATGAGTGACCAAGAAAGAATTTCTCCTTACAGTATAAAGCAGACAATTGATGAGAATAGAGAAAAATATCAACTAGGAATTAATAACCGATTTAATTTAACAAATTTGCCAAAATAACTTCGTTAGAAGTGAATGGCAGACAGTAAGGAAAATAACTAATGAGATCTTTGGAGTAGAAGGATGAAATCCACCAATTTTACCATTTAACTCCATCATACACAATTTAGTCACTCTTTCCCAAATTATAGATAGATTTCAAATTGATTGGTATGTGCTTTGAAAAACTCAGTGATAAAACAGACTACTTACCTATCAGGGCATCAAATATCTCACTGTTAGTTGACAAAGCTTCATCACAACTACACAGCAGATTGAGAAGTCTTTTCCAGTGTTCAAATGCATCATACACTGCCAAAAATGTAAAATTTTAGTTAATTATCCATTTCAGTGAGGTACCGCTTTTTTTTTTCTTCTCCAAAACAAAGTCTAACTCACAGCTATGTTTTATCTCTCTCTGGTTTATATTCACTGCTGTTTTTATACTTTATTGAGACTTAATATTCAGGAGTTTGAAAGTCAGAAAACAACTCAAAATATCAAGAAATAGCCCCCTCAAAAATGAAATTTAGTTGTGGCTGAGGTCAAATAGGTTGTCTACTAATGGAATGTCTCAAAAACAACAACAACTTTATCTATACACAACAGTTACACATAAACTACAACAATTATAAACTACATAGAGAGTATAGTTGCCCTTAATAACCATGCAGGAAGTGACAAAGGTAGGGCAACCACACTCTTGAAAAAACAGCTTTTAACTGCACTATAATATTTACATTAATGAAAATAAATAAATAAACGCAAAATATCTACCTTGGCCAACAAGGAAACACACAAAGGCAAACTGAAGTTCACCAACAATTTCCTTTCTGTCTTGGATGATAAAAAAAAAAGAAAAAGAAGCAATGAAAAGGAAACAAGAAAGACACAATTCAGATAAAACCATGATCAGGTCCTATCCCTTGAATCAAATGTTTAAGTCATGGGAATGAAGGAAATGATCAGTGACTAATGAATTTCTGGATGGTTTTACAAATTCTCCTTGTTAGAACCTAGGAAATGTGTAGAGAACAGTATGGAGAATATGCATTATGATGTTGGGTGTAAAGGGTTAATGTTTGATTCAGGGGTGATACTTTGTGGAAGTATCATAGTAGATGCTTATTACTCTTTGAAATCAAAATGTTGAGGCAATCTGCAAACTTTCAGATTAAAAATTGGCTGAATGAAGCTGTCATGTATTTTTTCATAGTTTGATTAAAACAAGCTCAGAAAATAAATTCAAGATTCACTTTTAATCCTTTAACTCCCACAAGTGACCAAGACAGAATTTCTCCTTACAATATCAATACAATATCAACCAGATAAGTAATGAGAATAAAGAAAAATATAAATTTGGGGATAATTAGTTGATTCAATACTAAATTCTCTGAACTAACATTATAAGAATTGTGTAGTTGACAGTAAGGAGAATTACAAATTTGACCCAGGAGTTACAGGATTAAGAGGAGGAGAGCATAATTTTAAACAGTTATAACTTCTTAAATGAGTTACAGGTCCCACAAAAATACTTACCTTTCATGCCACTGATCATGTTACCAAGAACATAACTATTGTCCATGTTGTGTTTGCTAATTTCTGCTGGAGAGGCACCCTCTGGGAACTTCTGTTTGGGAATCTCTGAAAATCTTATCACAGAATCTGGATTGTGCGCAAATGAAGAAATGGTGTCCTCACACATTGAAGGCTTTGCTCTTGTATGTGATGGCTGTTGGGGAAGCTCAGTTGCTGAAGAAATCTTTTTGCATACAGGTTGAAGTCTATCTAGTAAATCTTTAGTTATATGGCTGGTCAAGGAGACCCATTTCTTCAAGTGTTCATAAGGATAGGGACCAAGAAAAGAATCCAAATCTTGTAAACCTATACATGTCGAAAAATAAAATCACAAACTGTGTTAAAAATATTGTGAGCACCATGACTGCTAGTGATTCACACAATTCTCTGTTTTAAACTTTCAGCACTCTATAGTATCAGTCTACATGTTTGCTGTGCAGATGCATTTTATATGCTCAGACACACGGTTATCAGACGCACATATACAATTTTCATGCATGTTCAAACTCTACCAATTAGCACACTACACTAACAATGAAAAGTAAAGTCTGTACTCAAGCCAAGCTCATTCTGGTGTCTATGGCAAGAAGCCACTAGGAATATATTTACTCTCCCCTGGATGAGATGCCAGTCCATTGCAAGGTTACCCTAAATCATTTCATTGGACTTCCCTGATAATCTGCCAGTAACCATTTATACCCCTTAGTAGACAGAGGCGCTGTGAGGGTTCTTATTAGTAATTCTCCTTACTGTCTGCTATACAATTCTTATGATGTTGGTACTGAAGGTTTGGTATAGGATCAATTAAAACAAGTATATTTTTCTTTATTCTCATTACTTGTCTGAGTGATAAATTTATCTTGTAAGAAGAAATCCTATCTTGGTCACTCATGGGTTAAAAAATATCAGCATGAAAATGTAAAAATACAATACCTTGCCTATATCTTGTTAATTCTTCTTCATTACAAACCACTTGAATCACATCCTCACTGCTCGGATCCCATTTCATAACAAAGATATCTTGACACTTTGTGAATAGAAATAGGCCCGTTCTCGCAGCGCTTTCTCCTCCACCAGCTACTGCGCTGTAGTATATAAAATGAAGCCCGGGTGGTACCATTTTTACTCCTTTAAATCGTGGACCAACGTTCCATGAAAAGTAATCAATACCGAATTCGGTGCCTTCGGGAACGTCCAAAACTATCAGGGTCGCGCCTTCCTTGTGGAGGCGATTCGCAACTTCAGGATCCATTTGAGCCATTTAAAATGGCCTCTCCATGTAAGCAAACATCAAATAAGTAATCTTAAATATTTCTACGGGAGTAAAAACTGAACAGTAGGCAAGTCTCCCTAAAACAAACTGTTCAGCTCCAGAAACGCTATCATTACGTCCGCCATGTTGACCGAGGACAGGCATGAAAACTAGCGACCAGACTGCTGAACAGGTGAATAGGCCTGTGGATAACCCTGTCATGTGACCCCTTAACTTTACCAAAAAACAAAAACATGTTACCTGACCTTTTATATAATACGATTTTACGATCACTTATCACAATATTTATTAGTCTCTGCAACCAAATTTTTCAGGAAAAAAATTTTATCGAATGGCGAGTTTAATTTTCTGCAATTATTTGGCTTTTGTGTGGGAGGGAAAACAGGAACTAAGACATGCGATAGCTTGCACTTATCAAATGATGTTTTAAGTCAAAATTTGTTGAAATAAATGGGACAAATATGATTGAGGGTACTTAGCTTGTGGAAAAACGGAAACAGATAACTACTAGTTTGAAATTGGAATTTTTGGGCTGCTATGGGCAGTTGTAGGGTTGTGTGACTCTGCATCTGCTCTAAAGAAACCCAGGAAGAGGGAATGTTCAGCTTGTTCATTCAAAAAATTATTTATCTTTTTTTTTTCTACAGAAACAGATAACTACTAGTTTGAAATTGGAATTTTTGGGCTGCTATGGACAGTTGTAGGGTTGTGTATATATCTTTTTCTTTTCTACAGAAACAGAAAATGCCCATCATAACTACGAAACATAAAAGAAAATCAATGAATGCATCTCCAAATGTAGCTTACTATGCTAAAATATTTTAAAATTTTGACATAAAAGTGATATGGATCATCAAAATTTTGAAGTAATCAACCTTCAGTATGATTTGTAGCATTTTGCTAAATTGGGTGTCAAGTAAAAAGGTAGCTTAATAACAACATACCTGTCAGAACTTTTGAATGGCAGTAGGCATAATTTCTTTAGCAAATACTTCAAAAAGAAAGATATGACACATACAAGCTATTGTATAACAATTTTCTTGGCAACTCTTCAAAACATCATTTACATAGTTTGAGCTACACCACTCATACACCACTAACATTGTGATTTCTTAACAATTTTTCAAAGAAATTTGTCATAATTATATGATATAAATACACTGCATTAAATGTTCTTTTTTGGTCATTATAGATTTTCAACATTTTGAGCTATATTTTTAGGATCCAGTCCTAGAATAACTTCTTTCTTTTAAAGTCCTTACACAACATTTAGACAAAGGATTTGCAACACCACTTGACTTCTACAGCAAGACAAAGAAGAAATGACTAGCAGAAGGGCCTGTTATGTAAATGATTTCAAGCAATGACTTAAATTTGTGAGTAAAGTGTGAGATATACAATTACCTATTGTGAATTATTCAAAACTACTGAACAAAAAAATTGTTGGTTTAAAGTATCCTTTAGAGGAATTGAAATGGCAAAGCCCTTAGCTTAAAAGAAAAAGGGAAATACTCAAGTGACTTAAGATTATTCAGTGTGGCTTAACTCTCAAGTCAAATTCACCTGTGCCACTTTTGGAAACATAGACATCATTTTAAACATATAATTAGGCCTTTCCATAACAACAGGGTTGAATACATTTAGAAAAAAAACTCCCACACAAGAAATAGTGGTGTTGCAAATCTTAACAAAGACTAGTTGGAAGGACTTAAACAATGTTGGATAAATAATGCATAGGGAATTTCTTGAGAAACTTTCCTTTCTGCTCCATCACTGCTATATTAATTCTCCTTACAACACTGCACTGTCCAGCTTGCTTGGTACACACTCTGCTATGTTGGCATTATTTACAATGTTGAGAAAAATGAAATCAATTTGACAATAATCCCATTTGAGGTGAATTTTGGGCAGCAAACAGAGGGAACTAATGTAATACACCAAATTTCAGTTGCAAAACACAAAAGCTTACTGAGAAAAAAATCTTCATAAAGGTACAGACTGTTTGCTCAAAATCAATACAACTGATGACATAAATAGTTCCAAAGAATGAAAAAGTAACTAGATAGAAATGAACCATAATTGAATTCAACCTCGGTGAAAAAAAGAGAGATCCTTGCAGTATCTGGGCGAAGTAAAATTTCTTTTAAATTGGATGTTTTTCCCAAAGGAAATTCATTAGAATTTGAAATTTGAGATTTTTTTAAGGAATAATAAAATCCAATGCTGATATTTAAGAAGTCCATTAAGTACGGCCATCTGCTAACAAAGGAATGGCTTTAAATCGATATGATCAACTTAATCCATAAGTTGAAAATGTCTCATATCATACACTGGTGATTACTGTAATGTTGAATATTAATTTCTGATTGTGAAAATAGAATGAATATATTTTTTTTTATCTGCAACATCTGGCTACTATGTACAATGAAGATTTTTAATGATTATAAAAAAGAACTACCTAAACATGCAATTTGTTGATTACTTTGCCAAGTGTGTTCTCTGGGCTTGGCAGTAGGCTCTCCATTTTGATAAGGAGTCGTTCCACAGTGATGGTTTCTCCACTGTTACCAATGGCGACGTGCTCAATGCGGGGACTGCAGAGTTTAACTTCCCTGATGTGTTTGCATTTGTCTCTAAGTTCCTGGACCAAGTCCGCATCAGAATCATCAATCAACTTGAAATTGATTAAAGACACTGCCTCAATAAGAGGGCACATCTTGATAAGGTTGGGTACTAATGAACTTTCTGACAAGGCCTCCTTACGAAGAGGTCCAAACTCCAAAATCCTCAACTTGGAAACAAACTTAAACATCTCAGCTATCACTGAGGGGGGTATCCTTGGGGAGTGACTAACTCCTAAGTATCGTAGGGACGGGGAATGTCGCAGAACGCCCTCCAAACATTCCGCCGACAGTAGAAAGTTCCATCGCAGATCTAAAGTCTCTAAACATTTGTAGGCCAACGTTGGTCGAACTTCTTGGTAAATTCTCAAATGAAGAATGTGCCGAAATCCGCATTGATTCATTTTGAAATAGCGAATATCCGGCAACCTAGAAATCACGTTTGAAAGGCCAGTGGTTGTCACGAAATAGCAACCGGTCAAATCGAGTTCTTTCACCACGGTCTTTTCCCAACTGACTGCCATCAGTGCCTCATCGGTGATCTTTGTGAAACGAATAAGCAGTGTTGAAACAGATTTACAGTTATTTAGGACTCGATAAAGGTGTTTTCCCCGATAATTCTTGCATTCGTTCAAGCATATCGATTCTAAGTGCGGACAATTCATCGAGACCTTGAGAAGTGCGTCATCAGTCAGTGTCTCGCAATCCGTGCAATCAAGAATGCGCAAGTTCCTCATTTTCGCAAAAACATCAGGCACGAGACTCTCAGATGAGTCCATCCCTAATCCAACGTATCTCATTTGAGTAAAATGCCTCGGTAATCTTCTCATAAACTTGAAATTTCCCCACGAGTAGCGTAAATCCATGAGTTCTAAGCCCGTTGGAAAGTCGCGTATACCTTCGTGTCCCGTTTCGCTTTCAACCTCCGCTCCGTAAAAGACCAGACTGCGGAGTTGATGGCATCTTTTCGCGAGTTCTTTAGCCACCTTGGCTGTGAGGGTACAGCCGCCCAAATTAAGAGCTTTTACCGAAGATAAACGCGTCCTGATCAACATCAACAACGTCTCTTCATCAACCGCAGGCCAAAAATCATTCATGTCAACAACACACCAAAGCGAACGATCGTACGCAATTCTTCTCCAGCGCGGGCAAACTTGAGCCAAAACCCCAAGTTCTCTTTTCGTAAAGTACCTGAACACTTCAAGAATTACTGAGTCGGGTATTTGTTTCTCCATTTCCAGGAGACACCGCTACTGACGATTGTACTCTCGCAGCTGGCGTTGTTCACCACGCGCAAGTGAAGCTTGCGTGCTTTCCTCAAGCACGGCTCAGCCAAGCGCTTTCCTCTATCGCGAGCGATACATTTTCGTGAGAAACTGACGCCATATTTAACCGAAACTGTCGATCCTTAAGAGTAAAGTTAAACAGAGAGAGTCATTTTCTAAGCGCAAAAGATCTCCACGTTTTGACCATACAATCACCAAACACTGTAAACCTCATTATGAAAAACTCAGAGCATTGTTTCGCCGGATGAGGGGCCAATGCCCACTGGCTTCCGGGCTCTGATTGGAGCTGCGCCATGACGTCACACACTAGACACAAAAGAAACCATTTCAGCTCCTTTCAACACAATAAGCGCCTTTGGACTTCGCGTCACGCGCGCGATGTTTAACGCGGATTTAGGCGAAAAAAAAAACGCGTCCCTCCTGAGCGTCGCGTCACTCAAAACTTGTGTATTACTTTTGAAATCCATCTAGATTCACGCGAGAGATTCACTCGATAAACGATTCTTTCATTTGTAGATGACTAAACAGCATTAGTGCCAGAAAAGTCAAAGCTCAAAACAATTATTAGCAACAGGAAGCGACCCAACACAAAGCTTATGCTTCTTACCTAATATTCACTTGAAAACCAACACTTACACATTTGTTTGCGAAAACATCTGTTTACCAACGCTTTAATGGTCAAAATTTTCTTCTGTTTACAATCTTTATTCTCTTCAATGATATGCTTTTCACTGGCCAAGATTTAAACCCTGTAAAAAAGATTCTAGATCTTTTAACTATTCCCCCGCGAAGGATATTTTCAGTATCAGAGTGATCTATATTGATTGTTAACTTGATAATAGTGACTAAGATACATAATTTATGCTCTCTCTCTCTCAAATATTTGCCCAAGCATATCTGTCTAGTTGGCCAACAATTATCACAATTTGCGTCGCTATTGGCCCTTCTTGCATCCGTTTGTTATTTTTTAGGGAAAAAAATTAGACACTAAACACAGATAAGCATTGTACGTAAATGTGAAGAGCTTCCCAGAGACGCTGAAGCGTATATAGATACATTGTTGAGGATCTGGCGGGGAGGCTTTTTAAAGCAAGATTGTTGTCAATATAGATCAAAGTAAACATCAAGTACGATTCATCTTTGTAAAAAGGTGGTTTCATCCCTTCTTTTGAAGTGAATGATGAAAAGACACGTTTCCTCTGTTTAATGAGCATATGATGTCGCAAGAGGCGTTTTTGGTTTGGCCTTTATCCTCCACCAATGTGACCCCTACATCCTTTAATTAATTAGCAACGCATCACTGCCCGTTCTCGGAATGTAAAATCGTTGCCGAGAAAAATCTGTTGATATTTAAACAGGCGCAAAAGTTTCCAGAAAGTAACAGTCATCCGGTCATTTCATTAGATATGAGATCTTCGTTCATATGCTTCCATCTCTAATGAAGATAGCTTTACAGTGAAATACCACTTTGTCGGGAGCCTATCACGGGGCTTCTGACTTCGCCGGTTTTTCCATTGCCTCTTAACCAGCTGATCGATCGAGGCATCCGAGAGCAAATATGCCTGCGGGAGTCATTGCTTTATTTCAGACATGAACGAAAGTATTTATAAAAGTAATTAATATTTAGTCTACTGTCTAATTTCCGCCGATTGCTTTGCGTGGGTGACAGGGATGGGCGCTGAGTTGGGCGATAATTCGGGATTCTAGAGAGCCCTTTTAAAATTTCGCGGGAAAGAGCATACGCTGTCATGACAACAAGAAAACTGAGCCAGCGATGCAAATCGACAGACAAACTATCAAAGATGGCGTCCACTGGGATGCAGATGGATCCGTTGTTTCTAGCGATGAGTTTTTATCGTCGAAGAAAATTCGAGGAATGCTCAGAAGTTTGTACAGAGTTGCTGAAGAAAAATCCTTATGACCAGGTATTTTTTTTCGGCAGAAATGGTATCAAAAGTACCTTTAATTTCCGCCACTAATTCTAAATGAATTTTTGGGCTAAACAAAAGTTAGAACTATAGCACAAGCTTGCACTGAGCTTAATAATTTTTTTTCGTCAATTAGGCTTCCTGGTGTTTAAAAACGCGAGCACTCACGGAGCAAGTTTACGTGGATGAGGTGGATGTTGACGAGGAAGGAATCGCGGAAATGTTGATGGATGACAACGCTGTGGCTCAGTTACCTCGTTAGTATAACATATTTACTAATATTTTTGCTTTCCCAAACAAGAAAACTCGCAATTTTAATTGGTTCTCTATATTTGAGGCTTTTTATTTCGAAGGATGGCGTTGACCAGAATGCAGATGGATCCGTTGTTTGAACAGAGTTGTTTTGTTTGAAAGTTTTTTGCATCTGCTGTGTCTACATGTCTGGCAGCCGGACAGGTTTTTAAAAATACTCCATATCTGGCGGCAAAAATTTTTACAGAAGTTCCCCTGAAATTTTCTTTCAAGCTTGTTAAGATTATTAGACATTTTATTAGAAGTGTTGAGTGATTTCAAAACTTACCTTGATATTTTAGTGTGCGTACCGTAAAATTGCTAGGTTTTCGACACCTAGAAAACATTTCTGACTTGGTTTATTGAAAAACTTACCCAGCAGTCAGAAATATTCACAAAATCCAGACACATGATATTCATAAGAAGTTTGAGAGAACCTTTCAAGGGAAAATCTGTAAAAATCTCTGACTGACCTATTACTTTCCGTGAGTATTGATCACCACACAGAGGACATGATAGCTTCAAATTAAGTTGGTGACCAAGAATGTTAATGTAAAATTATATTTATTAAAATGAAAGAAATGCAGTGTAGATCAAAATTCTACAAAAAAATTCAAACTTGCAATGTGTTTTCTGGTTATCTGATAATGATCAACAAAACAATATTTTCTAGAGGTAGTCAAGTATTTTTTCCCTGATGTGATGTTTCACAGGAAAGATTGACATCATAAGTTTTGAAATTTGTTACAAGCTTTGTACAGGCCTACAGAGTAAACCCCTATTAGCAACAAACCTCATAGCAAAGATATGTACAGAAAAATAAGACAACCAAATTTCATTTAGATGGATGCAAACATCACTGTAACTCTGCCAGGACTCCATGTCTTCTGCTTTTGGTCTTGCTTTAGCTGAGACTTTGAGCCCTAAAAGAGACTAGCCTTTAATTTCTTCTTACAATGTAACCCCTTAATCAAACATTAATGGCATAAGGATAATGGAAATGATCATCCACTAAAGGAGCTCTTGATTATTAAACAAATTCTCCTTGTCTGCACCCTAGGAAATGTTCAGGGAACAGTATAGAGAATATACTCACTGATGCAGGGGTTTCAAAATGTTTTAAAGTTGGCATCAGATTTGGGAAAAGTAGGTGACTGTGAAATGGTCATTAATGGCCAGAAGTTAATTATTTTGACCAGAGTAACCAGCAATATATTATCAACTAGCCAGCAGAACTCTGGTGGTTACCAGCTCAGTGATGTCAGGGTATAAAGGGTGAACATGTTTTCTTTGGTTCAATAACCATCAGGACCTGGAACTTCACTGAAGAAACCAGGAACAAGCACAGGGCATGGGGCCCCTACTCCTGGAGTCAGGTAATACAAAGCAGCAACATGGTACCCTTTTTTTATCAGGAATTGACTAGCAGCTGATTTTTTTTTCTCATTCGCTTTGCACTTTTGTATATGTCATCATAACAAATGGAATAATTACTTCAAAGCTACACTATGCTTGTATTCTAGACCCATGTCCCAATCAGGACGTCCAGTTAGTGGATTTGTCAGACCTGGAACACAAAGTGGAAGACCAGGAACCATGGAACAAGCCATCAGAACTCCACGTACTGCTCAAACAGCAAGGTGTAGTATTCTATGTATTGGACAAAAGTTACATAATTTACATTTGAAGAAAGTTCATCAAAAGATTGGTTTTTGTTTGAGTTGTGCAACTTGAAAGTTTGTGCATGCCGCGTAGGAATATTGCTGAAATTTTTATCCCATGAGTTGTACTGTTAGTGTTTATTTGGCTGTAAACTGAGCAATTCTTGCAAAAACTAAAGCTCCATGTCTCTATAGAGTTAAGCAAATTCCGTTTTTTTTCCTGCAAAATATTTTAGTCTTTGTGAAACATAGTTCTTAAGCTTTTCACTCCCAAGATCTCAATACTAATTCTCCTTACTGTCTTCCATACAATTCTTATAATGTTAGTTTGGAGAATTTGGTCTAAGATCAACTACATGTCTGTAACAACCTCCAAATTGATATTTTTCTTTATTTGCATCTCCTGTCTATTTGATATTGTTGTGAGAAATTCTGTCTTGGTCAATTCTCATCCCATTTTCTTCTGTGAAATTTCCTAAGTGTTTGTTTAAGAGTGTCTAACTTAGTTATACCCTTCCAGAGATACATGTACATCAAGAGACAGAAAACAAGAATGTGTAAATAAAAATGGAATAGCTTTTGTAACCCCTTATCTTGAGAAAAATGTGAGAGAATTGATAAAAATGATAGTTGAGGGCAAAATATAGTGCTACTTTTAAATGTTTAAACATATGAAGCAGCTAAACCAATAATCTGTCATTCAAATTCTTAGACCAGTGACAAGTGCATCTGGCAGACATGTTCGTCTTGGTACTGTAAGTATCTTGTATGTGGATTAAAATAGTTGAAATTTGGTTTTTTTTTAAGGTCTGAATGCCTTATTTTTGAACTTGTTACACTTTTTACTATCCAGACAGCTTTTTGAAATGTTAGTTAACAAGGTATCCATGCATGATATACAAATATACAAAATACATTTACTTGATTCGCAATTCTCTCTCTTTTTAAATTATTTTGCTGTTTTAATTTCATTTTTGCATGCAGAAGATCCTAACCTTAAGTGAAACAGTTCTTATGGAGTGAATTCCACAAGAACAGAACCCTCATGGAAACTTTTTCTTTATTATTTTTTTTCAGGCTTCCATGCTGTCACAACCTGATGGACCATTTATAAACATTGCAAAACTCAACTTGTCTAAATATGCACAGAGGCAAAATCTTGCAAAGGTATGGTGCACACATCAACATATTACTTAAAAGAAAATTATTAAATAACAGGAAAAAAAGGATTCTGGTGTAAAATATCTTCAATAATGAAGGAATTTTGACACATTTGAGGAGCAATTCTGCTAATCTTTTGGTTTTTTAATTTTTCAGGTTTTGTTTGAATACATTTTCCACCATGAAAATGATGTGCGAAATGTAAGTAATGAAGGAAAAAAATAAAAATATGAAAATAAGAAAAGCACTAGATTATAATTGTAAGATAATGTCTCCCGTGTGTATATGTCAACTGTTGCTAAAAATACCAGAAGCCGTAATCATATTGAAAGTAAATTTTTCAGAATCAGGGACTGTTCCTTATGGTTCTCTCATCGTGTTCAGTGGTAACCAAATTACTGGCACTTTTAAAAGTATCTTGAGCAAAACTCTAGTAAATAATTAAGCATTATCAACTGAGTTGATAACGTAAATTGGCCACCGTGAAGAGCTCTAAGCTGACGTTTCGAGCGTTAGCCCTTCGTTAGAGCGAGGTTTGCTCTACCTTGAGCAAAGTTCGCTGGAACGAAAGGTCATAGTATGTTCCCGAGTTAAGACATGTGCCTCTTCCAAGACTGTGATTTACCTGTTCTTTCAGGCATTAGAGCTTGCGGCCAAAGCAACTGAAGAGTGTCAGTTTAAAGACTGGTGGTGGAAAGTCCAACTTGCAAAAAGTTATTACAGGTACAGTTACTCATGTTTAAGAGAGCAATTTTCAATTGAGTGTTGGAAGAAATCTGGTGTGTGTGGAATTGCTTTGGTTGTTCTTTGTTTCGCTATGTGATTGTTCCAGAAAATTTGCCCCACTTTCTTGACCAGTTAGATTCGAAACGGAGTTTTTTGCTTTCTGTTTTCCAGACTTGGTATGTATCGTGATGCCGAGAGGCAGCTTAAATCTGCGCTACGTGATCAAGACGTTGTGGATACTTATCTGTATCTTTGTAAAGTGTATAGGAGGCTCGACCAACCAATGACTGCTGTTGAAGTATACAAAAAGGTTTGTCTTTGCGTGTTATGTCTCCCCTCACTCTCTCCACCCCTGTCATAGTGCTGAGTTGTGTCTGTCCATCCTGAGATCAATTTTCTCTTTGGTGTCAATAGTTTTGCTTCGCTGTGCTCTCAGTGATCGGTGAAGAACTTTCACCCCCGCAACCAATCATTAGCGTGCTTATACCGACTTGGTTACCCACGTTTTTCCCGGTTAATTCGGTATTTTTTTAACGTCACAAATCTAAAAGCGCTCTGTTACAACATTCTGACATACTTTCCCCTATTGGTTCTAATTCCATCCATTCTGCAGGCCTTAGAGAAATTTCCTGGAGAGACTACTCTTCTAACAGGAATAGCCCGTATCCACGAGGTAAGGAAATATATCTCAGATTATTAACTTTGCCAGAACGTGTTACTAAGAATACTTGTTCCCAATTACAAGGACAAGTTTCTGTGATGTGTCCGTCTGACTTTTATAAAGGGGACCTCCCACATGACAAGACAGCGACGGCCACGATCTAACAAAGAAATATTTAGTGAGCAGAACAGTGGTCTTGTATGCGTCTTTTTTTAAAATTTTTCCGTTTTCCTCGGTCCTTTATAAAACATGTCAAGAGAGAGGTCTGGGACCTTTCCTGAGGTGAACTGACACTTCAAAAATGCTTTCGCAAAAGTCTAGAGAACAGTTTTAGCAGATTGTCTTTTAAATTTATGTTTTTCTGGGCGTCACCGTTAAGATTTGCGTACATGACGCTAACTGAAGGTAACCCCTAGTGTAACTTCACCACCGAGAATATGGGAATTAATTTTTAACGGGGGAATTCGTCGTAAAAGATTTGCGTGAGAGATTGCAGAGCACCATTAAAAGTGTCATCAATTTTTCTATTTCACCTGAGTTTTCTCAAAACACGGATTAATCTTTATAGGAGAAAATCTTAATTTAAGGAAGGGGGCCGATTAATGGCCTCCCTTTGTCTTCCGGCAGTGTGACTTATATGTATTGAATTGATAGGAAAAAATGTCATTCATAGCAGACTAAGAACTGTAGCAGACCTTTATTGCTTTTCTTTGATGTATCCTCAGGAGTTAAATGACATGACGAACGCAGTCAAGCTGTATAAAGATGTTCTTCATTATGACAACACACATGTGGAGGCTATCGCTTGCATTGCAACGCATCATTTTTACACCGATCAGCCGGAAATAGCGCTCAGGTTTTATCGGTAAGTGCGGTAGTGTTTTTCAGAGATATTTTAGAAGCCAACCTTAAAAAAAAAAAAGCAACCAAACAAATAAACAAACAACACCCCCCCCCCCAAAAAAAAAAAAAAAAACGAAACAAAACAAAGCAAAACAAAAAAAACAGCCAGTTAGAAGCAAAGGGCAAGAGAATCTATTTTTCCAGTGACTATACCACTTACTTTTATTCAGTGTTTTCTTTTAAGTTTTAATCAAGATCTTTGGGTATCTTCGAAAATAAAGCAGAGATTAACATATATCTCAGATCAAGAAGGTATTTCACTGTTTTGTCTTTTTAAAGTAACCGGCGCTTCAGAAATAGGTAACCGGTGAAAACGCCGGAATGAATACCGGAATGGTGGGAAGGAAATAGCTTTTGTTAGCTGCAACAAGTGCTTCGTTATGTGCGAGAAATTTTTTAGGGAACTGACCTTCTTAGCGGACAATCGCTTTTCTGCACAGATCACGTAGTTTTACCCCTACTCATTCTTAGCCAAATATTGTCACACCGTTTCCCCCAGAGGGTGATTTGGTAAAAGAGTTTGGGGAAAGCTTTGAATTTTGTGCCCATTTAAAGGTGCAGGAGTCTTGGGAACGACTACCTCTTAAAATTACTGCCACAGCAGACTAGTATGCTAATACAGCTGACTTTTTCCTTTCACAGCCGTCTTCTCCAGATGGGAGTATACAATGCAGAACTGTTCACAAATCTTGGCCTGTGCTGTTTTTTCGCTCAACAATATGACATGACATTGAACTGTTTCGAAAGAGCATTGGCTCTGGCCTCGGATGAAAACATGGCGGATGTTTGGTACAACATCGGTCACGTCGCTGTGGTAAAGATTCGCTTTTTATATTAAAATTATACAATGTGAAGAATGAAGGATTTTTGTCATATGACCCGCGCGTGCCTTTATCGAAAATCATCGCAGAAAAAATATTATGTTAGGGCCCGTTCGCGGTGGGGCATGAGATCTTTATTTTTTAGGGCATCTTTTTGTTTCAGTGTAAATATTATCGAACTGTGCTTTTTGGTTTCAGGGTATTGGTGACATTCAGCTTGCCTACCAATGTTTCAGGCTCGCTCTGGCATCGAACAACGATCACGCCGAAGCCTACAATAATCTGGGGGTACTTGAAATGCGAAAGGGTCACACAGAACAGGTAAAACTTTTCACTGTTCGTTAAAAATTATTTTCCGTAGAAGTCACGGTGTCCATATGTTTAGCAGGTTGGACTCCTCATTAAGAGGTCTTAGGTCGAGCCTTTGTCGAATTTTTCCTCGGGCAAGACACTTAAACACACCCCTCTTCCCGTCTCCTCTCCTCTCCCCCCTCCCCTTCCCCCCCCCCCCCCGTGCCTCTCCACAAAGTAATGAATAGGTAGCAGTAAATTATCTAGGGGAATTTGATTTAATTGCTGAGGCCATCATTGTGTTTCGTAACTCCTTGTTCGATAAACTTGACAACTGTTGCATTTTCGAATGTGAAACCTGATTTAATGTTCTTTTCCAGGCCCGCGCGTTCCTTCAGGCGGCGGCGTCTCTCGCTCCTCATATGTATGAGCCCCACTACAATCATGGACTGCTGTCACTTAAGGTTTGTCATTTCATTCTTTTTTCGGTGTTGATTAACTGCAAAGAGAGTGCGACTGTTTTCAACTTAACACAAGCTTGCGTTCAGTGGCCAACAAACAGGGTCCGAAATTACCCTCAGCTGGTCGGCTAATCTCGTACCCAGATCTTGCGTCTACCGTGTCACTGAAATGTAGGATCTCCCGATTCCTTGGCCGTGGAAGGTCTGGGTACGAGACTACTGGTTAATGATGGAACTGAGAGTTTATTTTTGGGGCAAAGAATGTTAAAAATAGTAGCCAGTCAGCAAATTCTTTCATTTTTTCGTAGATGAAAACAGACGGTGCTACTTCCGATTTTTCTTTATCACTCATCCTGAAGCAACCCCACAGTCTCGTGCCTCTCAGTATTGAACGCTTTGTTTGTTTGCTTTTTTTCTCAATTTATTTTGTGTAATTTTGTAGATTGGAGACTTACAGAGCAGTCACAGCTCCATAACTAATTCCTTAGAAGGCTATCCGGATCACAGCGACAGTAAAGATGTCCTAAATCAACTCAAGGAGGATTTTGCTGCGCTGTGAAAAGTGGATAAACTTTGTAAATGATTCCACTCTGTGATATTGTACATAACAGAAACGGCTGAGCGCATGAACTTTTAGATTTCAAGGTCGTCATTAGCTGACTAGAGTTAATTTATGCACATCCCCCCTACATTATTCGTAGGAAAAATTCCTTCCTCTGCCCGAATTGTAGTAAAAGAATAATAGGGATTTTACTCGAAGGGTGACCACAGATGTGGTTCAGTAAAAACGGCAATGAATCATGGCTTATTTATTTAGGACCACATCCATAAAGTAATAAATAATTACAAGATACCCATAAAAATGTTTTAGTGTGAATTTATTAAGCAAAATACAACTTTGTTAAATCTATGTACAATGATAAGGTGCATTAAATTAGTTGTTTAAGTTAGCGCTATAAAATAACATTCTCATTTGATATCAAATAGTAACGTGCCCTCTTGACGCGCATAGACCAACCCTCCCCTTCCCAACCCAATTGAAGCTAATCTAGAATTTTCGACAGTTCACGATTGCTAGGTTTTCTAACAATTTTTTTAAAATAATACAATTGAGAGTTAAAATTTCAGAGCGTTTCTCCTTCGATTAGTGAAAATTTGATGACACGAAAATTGGGATACAACCAAACTAACGTATTCTAGTATTCCGCTGTACTAAAACGAAAAACATAAAAATGTCAGCTAAATTTCTCTACGGAAGTTTCAGATTCGTTCTCAGTCTCTTCAGCGACTAATTTGGCGAGAACTACTGCACCACACAATCGCTTTTACCTCTCGTCCCTCGAGGACTCCAGTCTACAAAAACTTGATGATGGGGAACGTGCATAATGCAGCGTTGAGAACGTTCCACACACAAATTTCTGAGCCATGGGTAAACAAATAAGATTTTCTAAGAATTAAATAGTCTACGATATAAATATTAAAATGTGAAATAATTACCACTAACTTCCGTGTTGAATGGCAAAAAACATTTAAGGAAAATTTCATAAATTAATAGCTGGCATCAAACGGGCGAATCTAAAATATTACCTTTTATTAATCCTATCTGCTTGTCACATTAAGAAGCTTACCCAGGCTAAAAAGATTTGTCTTTGAGTGTTAATTTTTCTTTCAATACGACCAGAAACAAAATCCGTGAGGCATTATCTGGCCCATGAGATGCGTAAAACGCTTCAAATAACATCCCTGAAATTTGGGCATTTCAAAGAGTTAAAAACTGTTGAAATACCTAAACCGCGAAATTATCATAATTGGGTATTCCATATTTTTTTGAAGGGATGGCTTTGTATTCGTAGTTCTACAGAGAATACTAGCGAGGGAAAACGAGTTAACAGCTTAGCAAGCTATGGAAAAAATCTACCAACAAAGTTGTCCTAAGAAAGAAGATTTACGCCAAACTGGAAAAAGCCATATTATTTTTGCTGATCAGCGGAGCGTACTTTGTAGCTTCTGTATTCGTAAAACAACTGAGGCACTATAACTAATACTAGCAGCTTTTTGAGTTAATAATTTAAAACTATATTTATTAAATTTGTATTTAATTTCTCTTACTGCCGCTCAAATAAACTCTGGCTTGTCGCTAATGGCAACCAGTGGGCGGATGAAATCCAGGCGTGATTTGGTTGGCTTGTACCGTCGCAGTCTGAAAACATTAAGAAAAAAAAAACACTTTATTCGATGGTTTAATCCTTTACACCTTAACATCAGTATGCATATTCTCCCTACTATTCCCTATACATTTCCTAAAGTGCTAGACAGGAGAATTTGTTGAACAATCAAGAGCTTCTTAGTTTGTGATCATTTCCTTTGTTCTCATGACCTTAATGTTTGATTCAGGGGTGATATTGTAAAGAGAAATTAGATGTTAGTTACTCTTAGGGGTCAAAAGGTGAAACGCATGACTCGCGCGGTTATTTTGCAAGTTGCGAAGTAGAGGTAGAAAATTTGCATGTCTAAGATGTCTGTCAAAAAACAACGGGTCCGAAGGGGGGGGGGGGGGGGGGAGAAAGAGAAAAGTAGAAAAATCGCATAACTAAGACTTCGGTCAAAGAATATCAGGCTGGGGTTGTGGGTGGAAGTAGATTACGACAGAGAAGGGAGACGGATTAGATTTTGTACTCTGAAACTTTGAGGAAGGGGGTAAGTTTAATGTTGAACTTGACAATGGCGGTACACATGTACTTTGTCTGTCTTTTCTTTGCTTTGAACTCACTCTTCTACTCCATCACAGGACTTTCGGAATTTCTTTCTTTCTAACAAGAAGATCCTTCCAGCTGACCTTGAACTCCTTTCACAGCGTAGCTATGAAATCCTTACATGTATCACGACATGGCAAAAGTAACTTATCTAACCTTACCTGGCTGAAATACAACCTCGTTCTGACCGTCCTGGAGGAGGCTTGGGTCTGAGCAACTCGTCACCCTGATGAGAATCTTCACTCGTCTCCAAGTCACCATGGTCCCGTGTGTCCGGGTTATCACTAGGTTCTTCTAGTGCCCAGTAATCGTCGACCACGTCGTCCGCAAAGTCTAGTTCCTCTTCATCGTTGTTAAAGAGTTCATTTAAAGTAGGTATTTTAGGCTCGGCAACATCAAGTGACTGTTCGCCTTCTTCGCGACCTATGTTAGCCTCGTTTAAACTCTCTTTGGCATTGTTCAAGTTCTCGGCAGGCTTTTCTGGCTGGCCTTCAGAGAAGAAATTATTATCAAGGTTTTCTTCTCCGGAGTACAGTGGTTCACTATACTCAGGCGTATCTTCGTTGTGATCGCCAATAAAGAAGAGTACATTCTTATCTTGTTTGCTTAACTCCTCCGAAATCAGTGGAATTTCATTTATCATTGCCTCGTCATTTTTCTCATATGTTGTTTCTTTCGTTCCTACTAACGTTTCAATGACATGTTTCTCGTTTGAAACAACCGAATCCTCGTTACCTCCATTTGATAAGGAAACAATACGTCTGTCGTTACTTTCACCTTTATCTTCTTGCGAGGGTCGCGAATCATTGCGATCTGCCTTATCTTCTTCATCCAAGGGAAACTCTGTGCCATTTTCTTCGTTAGAATTCTCGCCCTCTGAAGCGTGTGAAAATGATGAATTGCAATCTGCTGCGGGAGCAACTTCGGTGTCTCCCAAAATAAACCCAACTTCGCTGTCTCTGAAGTGCAAATCCCTGCAAGTAGTGACGGCAGCCATGGCTGATCCCGGCATGTGAAGAGCGTGGTGCGAATGAGAAGACCCGTCGTGCTTGTCTGACACGAATTCCGCCGAATCAAGTCTGTATTCGTCCACGCCAGGGGAGGGAGGAACGTTGTCTGCCGGCTCGACGGGTGGTTCGTCCATCATCTGCTCTAAAACAGAGGGAACACGGAACAGACCTCTGTTCTCTGCAACTTCCGCCGGCTCCTCCTCGACCATTTGCTCAAGTATGGACGGCACGCGGAACAAATTTCTGGAGGGTCCTTCATGAGAATCTCCCGCAGACCTATGATCCAGTTTATGACTGCTAACCTCGTCATGAGTTTTCTTGTCGTCACTGCTATGTCTGACGGGCTCAGAGTCCAGCGGTAACTCTCGCAAGTGCTTCTTCATGTCGTCATGGTGATGGTGATGGGATGACAAATGATGACTGCTCCCTACTTGTCTCTCCTTCCTGCCTACATTAGCCAGCTCCTCCAATTCCTCCACACATTCTGTTTCTACCACCGGTGGGGGCATGTATACAACTGGCTGGTCCTCGACCACCCCAGGGGACCACAGAGACGCAAATCGCCTTTCCTCCATTTCCTCGATAAGTTCCGGTTTCGCCTCAACTCCGCTTTCATCAACTTCAGCTGGTTTGGAGTCTGGCAATGACAGTTCTCTAATGACAGATAGAGAAGTACCCGGCACCTGAATCCCAACAGAGGGGGAGTCTTGGGATATTGGCATCGTAGGGGAAGTTTGTTCCCTTTTGAATTCAGTTTCTAACGAAGCCACCCCTGTTTTCCTCTGTGGCAGATTTGGAGAATTGATATCTTCGACTTTATCCAAGTCCATTCCACCTACTTCCACAGCCACATTCGTCTCCGTCGTTGGTTTTCCTGAATCACCGGGATCATTCACCTCCAGTGTCCTATTTTGCTGATCGTTCATTCTGACTTGAGGAACAGGTATAATTTCGATCTCCTTATAGTCTGGTTCATCGACCATGCGCTGGTTTTCTTTGCCACCAATCTTTGCCATTTGGACATCTTGAACGATTGCTGAAATCAGTGTTGGCGTTTCCAGTTTTATTTCTCCATTCACTGATTTCTCCTACGAGGGAAAGGATATGAGGTCATTTTCTTGCAATTATTGAATTTCGTGGGCTCTCGTGCTCCTCTGCTTAACCCTTTACATCCTAAGATCAGCATGCACATTCTCTATACTGTTTTCTATACATTTCCTAATGTGCTGACAAGGAGATTTTGCTTAACAATCAAGAGCTCCTGTACTTGTTGATCATTTCCATTACTCTCATGACCTTAATGTTTGATTCAGGTGTGATACTGTAAGGAGAGATTAGATGCTATTCACTCTTAGGGGTTAAAGGCTTAACAAAGGGTTTCCGTTTGATACAGATTCTGGAATTTATAGTTACAGGTATGTTAAGTCTGCATTCGTGCCAAGTGGCCCATCCACTCAGAACTTCTCCCAATTTCTGTGCATGAAGCGACTAGAAGTATTATTACCCCACCCCACCCCACCCCCCATGGGATGTTAGTCGATCGTGGGTGGAGTATACTCTATTTAGAGTGCATGAAATGGTTCATAAGACTACACGAAAATCATTAGATTAACATACATCAAAACATTTATACCTGTTTGGTCGCCTTTTGAAAAACAGCCTGGGGCTTCAAGAAATTCCCATTTTCTTTTTCCACAGCGTCCAATACTTCTCTTATCTTCTGTATCACTCCTCTGTCTGTTGTGCCAAACTTGTAGTAAGTGTTGCCATTCTTCGGAACGTTATCCTTTCTGTTCGCTTCATTGCCATGCTCGGCACTGTGATCTTCCAACATGTCCATACTGGGCGACACTCGGTCCGAGGCATGATGGTTCGGCGGACCGGGCTTGTTATCCGGAGGGGTTGTGTATATTTGCCCCACGGGAGGAGTGCTGGTGGTTGTTGTAGCCTGTGAAACATCACATGGCATTTTCTCCCAGTCAAACGGGTCGCTTTCTTTTATACTCTTCTTAGCGATCGCTTTCTCCACAATGGAAATGAGCATCTGCAAGGAAGAATGGCAATGAAATAGAGGATATCCATTTTGACTGCCAGCACTTCCTAGAGTGCGAGCAGTCCTTCCTTTTCGGAGAAGTCCGACGCGCAAGTCCGAAAAAAAATAAGCAAAAAAAAAAAAAAAAAGATTGTGGTTGGCGCACCGCGGTCTTCACCGAAAAGGAAGGACTACTTGTGGTTTTTAAAAGCTCTCACAAGATCTGAGACTTTTTTTTCCACCCAGCTGATTATAACTGATTTTATGGTTGGCTTGTCTGTCCTAGAGCGTTGCTGAAGGATCAAAAAAATATTACTTGGTTTAAAATTTTCGTACCCTAATTCGGATATTCTAATAACCTGTCTACTTAAAAGTGTATCAGAATCACAAGGAGAAGTTGAACATCTTTTTGTTTTTTGTGAACAATCTAGAGCTTTCTGGAAAGAAATCTCTAGTTGGTTACATGAATGCGGTATTGAAACGCTTCCTGATCTAACAGATCAAATTAATATTATGTTTGGCTTATTTGATGTCGATAATCACTTTATGCTTTTAAATCACATCATGTTAATAGCGAAGTAGACCATCTTTCTCTGCAGACAGAAATCTATTACCCCAAGCTTTATTATCTTCCTCGTGCACCTTAAAAAAAATTTTTAGAATAGAATACCTAGCTAAAGAAAAGAAAAAACTAAACTTGCACTTAATGAAATGGGAAAAACTTTTACAATCACTCAGTTGAAATAACTTTACCTTGGGTAGCCTTGTATTAATATTTTTGTCTATTTATTTATTTATTTACTGACCTTATACAATTTTATTTACTTTATACTGCTGTAATTTTTTTTCTTTTTTAAATGTAAAACGGAAAAACACAATAAAATATAAAAAAAAAACAACAAGGAGAGGTTATAACAATTTACTTAGCCGGCGATTTAGACAGTAATGAGAAGTAACACAGGCGGGAAGCTTTACCGCTCACCGCCCGGAAAGGAGAACACTTAGTACATGTATTTGGGGACAACTGTGGAATCATAATTCATATCAAATTGATGCTTGTTCTCTCACCTTGTAATCTGGCTTGTCTTCATACTTCAGCTTGTAGATGTGATCCAGAAATTGTTTAAAGCCCAAAGGAAGCGACTTCAGAAACAACTGATGGTCGTAACTTTTCTTCATTTTTCCAACTTGTTCCTGTACAATATTTTCATCATTATTAGTATGATTGGCTGAATGACACACACATTGAAGGACAGATGCATAGAGATGTCACCATTCACAACATTTTGCTTTGTTATCTAATAAAACAAAGAGATTCCATGTTGCCGTGAGTGTGTTCAGTAACAGATCACAGAAGACATTAACATATGATAAGAACATCGGTGTTCATCCCATTGCAGTTTCCTGACTTGATGTTGACGTCCAAACAATAAAGTGAAGGTCAATGTCTGGATAGGAACGTGTAAAATATCTACATGTTATGTACCTTATCCTTCATTTTTCTCCATGGTAGATGTCCATTTGCAAACTCTGCCATCATGTAGAAGAATGACCACAAATCATCCTGTCTTCCCATTTCCTGTCAAAGAAACAGACGCTTTACCTTTAATTCAACAAGACAAAACCAAGTGACCATTCACTTCTTCAGTAATATCATGACAAAACCGTTTCTTTGCTCACTGCCTTTGAGTCTGGATAAAAAAATTAACACCAACGTTTACTTGTGCATTTCTGGACATAAAAGGTGAGTATAACATAATCCATTTTTTTTAAATGTTGTGCCTGACACAGCATTGCATTGCAGGATTATGAGGAAGTTTTCAAGCAGCTAGCTTGAGGAGGGAGGTTTATCATTAACACACCCGACTGATTGCCATAGATTTCTAAAGAAATTAAAAGGAAAACTTCTGTAGAATGGATGCAAGGGCATGTTTTGCTCACCTTATTGTCATGAGCATTGATAGATGCATACCGAACAGTCCCTCTAAACCCTGCAGAGCTCCTTGCCTTGGAAAAAAAACAAATAAGCACAAAACAATAAAAAGTCATCTTACCCAATATGGCCTTAACTTACTAAACCATTGATAAAATAGCCTGACTTCAAGGCCCTGGCCACACCACTGTTAGAGACTTGACCCATCACTCTCACAGGGCCTCCCATCACTCATGGGTACCAATGGGTACCAGCAAATTTTCAGGAAGCCTGAGAAAGTGCTATGGGGTAACACCCTCTGTGACACATTGTCATCCCATCCAGGAGAGCCCAGCAACACTACTAGTTGCTTCAAACTACAAAAAACTGAAAAAAGTTCTTCTATAATAAGCCTACCAGCTCATTCGCTGAATTTTGAGAATTCTCTCCTTCCATACTATAATAACAAGTAGGTTTTAACTGAAATAAAACAACAGTTTTCTAAATTGCTGTTGAAAACCACTCAGTGAAACTTTTCTTTTTTCTGAAAGGATGCAGAAATCTTTTCTTCCCATCCAGGGAGGAATTTTAAAGGAAATTTTAAAGATGTACTGTCTAGCAGCCTTGATGCTGCTAGCTATTGGAGATATTGGTACTTACTGGTCTCACGTCACCATTACTTTTGGTGTACTGCCGCGCCAGACCAAAATCCAACATGAAGCAGGAATGGCAAGTGTCTGGTGTATTGCCCATTGCAAAATTAGACTGAAAATATAACAACCTCATCAAAAAAAATATATAATTTTGCACTTTAATCTTGGTTTTGCTTAAAGTAGCACTATAAAAGGAACCTTGTCAATAAGAGGTCTGATTGAAATATGAGTGTCCTCTCAAACAATCCATTACCAAGTAGAGAGATAAACATGCCATGGAAAAACTTTGAAATATCCAAAAATAATTTATCCTTACAGTATCCACATATTTCCAAAGAGGTGATCAGAAGTTAGAGATCCATCACCCAGGGATTATAAACTAATTAATATCATATACCAAACTCTTAGATCCTTAACAGACAGTGTGGAGAACTGATAAGACAGGTGTAAATTCTTGGGAGTGAATGGGTTAAGAACTCATCTACACATCAACTAACATAGAACTGGACAGTTGCAAGATTGTAATGGATAATAAACCCAGTAAAACAAGTTAGGCAAGGCTAGCTTTGGACCTGAAGCACATTTTGTACCACTATTGTACAAACTATGTTTTAGATCCGGAGCTAGCCTTCTTTAGTCAATGATACAAAACAAATGCTTTAATGCTGAAAAAACACTGATTTTACAATAAAGCTCAAAAAATCTTAATACCATAAATATTTCTAGAACATTTTTGTGTAAGGGAGAACAAACAAATAAGTGATAAAACTGGCCTGTAATAACTACATGGCCCTCCGATCTTTCATGTAATTGGTTGTAACACAAAACAAATTCCAGATATATTTCAGGTGCTCATTGTTTTCTGAGTTTTATCCAACCTTAACTAATTTTTAAGCCTATGTCCTTGTACACCATCTCCAGTTAAAGTGTTTTCTCTGAAATAATAATAATATTATAATGGTCCATACATACAGGTTTAATGTCTCGATGTAAAAATCCAGCTTCATGGATGGCTTTTATAGACCGTAAAATCTGAAAACCAAGTCTCAGCATAGTGCTTTGAGAAAAGACTCCCTTGGGCTGGCTTCGACGTAACTCAGCAAGGTTCGAGCCTTGTAGTGACATCACAAGATAGTTGAAATTCTCATTTCTGCCACAGCTTATAAACTTGCAAACGTGGCTACAGCCTACAGCAAATAAAGTTAAATAAAGTTAAACATAGTCAAACGAGTTGCAAGTACAAACTTTGTAAAATTAAACAGTCATACCTTTCTTAATGAACACTTCAACAAAGCACTTTCCTTTTAAAGGTCAGGCAAGAGCATATACCCTTGCACAAGGATCTTCATAAATGGGCAACAATTAAAATTTTGTACTTCACAGCCAATCTATTGGACCCATCTTTAGTTAATAACTGCAAATGACTTAGCAAAACCCTGCACAATGACTAGCACAGTTAACCAGCTAGCTCTTTATTAGCATAATTTTCAAGACTTTGGATTCAAGAGTGAATAGGGTTGGCATAAAAAGAAAATTTAATTATATAATAGTAAACATTCCCTTACCCTGGAGCTTCTTCAGCACAGCCACCTCCATTTTGAGGACTTGTTTGGACTGGTTTACAGACTCCACCTTCAAGGCGACTGATTCCTTTGAAACAAAATCCAAGGAAGAGTAGATCTCCCCTAAAGTAAATAAGGTTACAAAATTAAATTTAGATGATTTATGATTCTCCCCTAGTAACAATGTATAGTCAACTCAAAACTCCAGAAAGTTCCCTTAAGTGACATTTAAAATTTTGAGGGTAAAAACCAAGGGACCAATACCAGTACATCAATAAAATAAATATATAAAGTACAATAGAGGGAAAAAAAATGCCTGAAACTGCCACCCAATAGCAATCTTCTCAACACACAATCATACTTTTCTGAATTTTACACTAAAATAGTTCACTACTAAAAGAACGAAAAACTGGTCTTTCATATTCCATTCACAATCAACTGACAAACTCATTTGACTCTGACAATGACAATGACAATGACTTTACTTCTCAACAAAGAGATCACATAATAAGCCAATAATATCAAAATGATCCTTGCAAATGGTAATTTTTTTTATAAGAAACATGAATACACATGTACAAATTTGTGATTCTTAAAGTTTTTAATTGGCACAACTAATTTGATTGACTTAGAATTTTTTCACAAAGTTATTAACAGGATTATATTTTCTGTGCAAAACTGGCTTCTCAACCATTGATATTACCTTTCCGTCTAAATTTTAAAAACATCATTCTGCCACTTAATAAGTCACGTAATAAATAACACTTTATGACACAGGCAGAAATTAACATCTTTGCCAATATACAATGTATTAACAAACTAAACAACCACAGTGACGTAGTTATCCAATAAGGAAAATAGTACATTTCAAGTATGTTCATGTCGTAGTAGGAAGTGATTAGTGCCCTTGAGAAGTGACTACGTAAGGGCAAGTTAATTATTCATTTAAAATTAAACTTTTGCCTTTATCTGTATTGACAAGTGTCAAAAATAACATGTGTTAGAGTCTACTGACATCTTTTATTCTGAGAGTCAGAGATGTCATATGACTATAATATCAGTAGAGTTCAAGAGGATATGTAGCTGTAAAAAACAAAGATAGCAAAGTAAGGTGTAATTCAGTCCAAATGGGCAAGTTAAGGTCTGATTGATCCACCATTACAAATAACTATTCATCATTTTCAATATTTTCAACATTTAGTCTTCAGGTTTACCATTAATTAAAGCTAAACATGTCAAGTGTTGTTAATTTCTGATTTTGAAGTGAATATATATTGATCCCTTTTTCAGTATTTAGTTGTTTGCCAAGTCATCCCAATTATAACATGCAAGTAGGAACATACTAGAAGTCAGGATCTCTTGAAGCAATTCTCATGGAACAAATGCATGTTACGACTTGAAGTAGTCAGAACTCAGCTATAATAATTTTTTTTTGGGGGGGGGGGGGAAAGGTCTGAATAAGGATATGCTGCAACAGGAAGACTGTTGTACAAAACTCTGTTGCTGCATTCATGAACAACAAAAACTACACCACACTCATTTCAAAATACTGTTATATTGACTAAGCTCTTAGAGTTTACCTTGAGGACCTGATGCTTCTTTTAGAAAAAAAACACTCAATACTAACTTTTCATCTACAATTTTCTCATGCAATCTCATCATCATAAATGCTTGATAAAAAGCAGAAGCAAGTCTTTTAAAAAAATAAATTTTGGTAAACAGACTTAATTTAAAATATTGCCTCAACTACAAGTATGATTACAAAATGAAATTTATGTCGAATATTGCCATGATTTGTAGCTTTCTCTTTCAAGATTAGTAAATATTTATATAAGCTGAAAAAGAAAATGGGATTAAATATTTATCTTTGAAAAAAATTTGGGAAGCAACGGTCTAAAATCCCCAAAATCATGAACACGTCTGCAATAAATCTGAGTTTTAAGGTACAAATTCAACCGACCTCAGTGACAAACAACAAACCCTACCAAATTCAGAAACTGGATGGAGTCCAGTAATCAAAAATATTTTAGGTAATTCAAGCCCTTTGATCAGACAGCCAATACTTTTCATAGTGCTTAAATCATATCTCAATGACACCAAATTGTCCCATTTCAAAGACAAAATTGAACTAAATAGTGGGTATTGTAAATAATTGTTAATTGTTGATAAAACGTCTCTGCTTGAGTGCTCTTTTAAATTACCAAGCTGTGTTCAAATAAGCTGGAGTTTGATTAGGTTCAAATACACAATGTTTGATTGTCTGTTGATAATGGTGAGAAAATTAAACCTTTGCTGAACACTCACAACCAGTATTATATCAGATGCAATATCCTCATGCTGCTACAATATCTTCACCTCAAAACATAAAATTTCAACTTATTTAAACTTCCTGTTTACACCCAGTAAAAAACAAGTCCAACTTCAAAATTTTGAGCCCTCGTGATTTTATGTCGAGTTTCTGAATATAAAATCCATTTGACCTTTGGGTCACTAGTCAAAAAGTCGCTCTATTTAAAGATAAAAGACCATATAAACTGCAGATCTATCTGTTGAGTTTCATTTAGCTGTCAGCTAAGTAACGGAAGAAAAAATGTTTTGGGTGGAAGGTCTACCAGAATGGCAGTAATAAGAGGTTGTGTCGACATAAAAATATATAATAACACACAAAATATCCTAAATAACGAAATTACTACTGCGCTGGTAAAAACAGAGTGTCAGCTTTAAAATTGAAGTAATTTCACTTACCAAATCCGCCGCCACCGATCTTCTTGTCCTGTTGGTTAAAAGAAAAGGATGCACTTGATAAAAACGATTGTGGCACTATGTAATTAAAACATGACATTCTCAATTTATGCGGACGTTCGTTATGTAACTAGCGATCAAAATCTTACAAAAGATGAGTTATTGACAAAGCTAATTTAAGGTTCACTGCAGAATAAAGTCTGCTCTCGCGAAGGATGCAAACTTAAGAGAGTTCAATGCGAATTGTCACATTTAACATGCAGAAATGATAATATGACAAACAAAAGGAGAATTATCGACAGGTAGCCTTGACATGTACACAATTATTTACATCTGCACAGCAGTATTGGCCAAAGTACAGTTTTGGAATAAAACATTTAGTGTATGTAATGTTGCCTTTCAGTATTTAAAAAATTTCGCCCTGCAGCCAGCTATTTAAAAGTACTACTGGCGATTGTAAACTAGCGCAGATTAAGGCCGAGTTTAAACATGGATTTGTGTTGCAGTCCCACTTCAGTCTCGATTACTAAATCGAGCCGGCATTTCCTTGAAATTCGCTAGGTTGCGAAATCACGGAAATTTCTGTAAGCAGTTCGACTTTATGTGTTCCAAGAATCTAGAATTAAATGTCGGCGAGTCGACCTCGTTCCTCCATTATGTACACCAGGGAAAAGCAATAATATCAACCACTAGTGCGAAAAAAATTTCAGCTGTTCCGATTATGACTGCGCGGTTGCCTCCTTAGTTTACACTTGAGACTGAAATTAGGGAGACAAATCGAAACTCACAGACACAAAAAATAGTCGAAAGTTATAACAAGGGAACTTTAATTAACAACATAGAAAGGTAAATATCACGAGGTTGAACGTTTTAAAAAATATTTCCCGACGGAACTAGTTTTAAAAAGTCAAGCGTTCGCTACTTACGATTTTCCATCTTTGCCTCACCACGTCGCCCGGTGTAAGAAGATCCGCCATTAGCTACCTGCCCTTTATAACGCTAAAACCGAGTAAAAACATTGGAAAATGATTATAGGAGAGGAACTCTCCCACCATCCAATTGCTGTTGCAATACTACACAACTCTAAACCACTATAGATGACTCATGTTCCCTTCTTTTTATGTAAAAATCAACGAATATCAATGAACTAGCCGCAGCGATAATAATAGTCCGTTGATTTATCTGAGACTACGACAAGAGCATGTAACTGCCAGCGGAAGTACACAAAGAAATTGGAGTGAGTCATCCCTACACAGCGGTAAACTACTATTATAGTTTGATACGTGGTATGATAACTTCATCCATAATTTCACAACATGGCGGAGCGCCGGCAGAGAAGGAAAAGGAAACACAAAGGCAGAAGATCGTGCAGTGTCCGACACATCATTTATTAGCTGTGGAAAATGAAAAATTTGCAAGAATTCTGTGCACTTGGAAATGGAACTTCATTAATCGTGTGGAATACAAATGATTTTGGCTCTTGTTTCAAACTCCTATGCCTTGTGCTCCCAGCCAATATTTTCTTGATTTGTTCGAGCATATTCTTTTCTAGTGGAAAAAGGCAGCGACTTCAACTTCCGGAAAGTCGCCTTTACTTGTTCTCAAATCTGCAAATTCTAGTTTCTTTTTCGATATTTTTAGAGTCACTGATTGAAGTTTTGTGCTCATGGTTTGTTAATCATTATCATCCCCCGGTTTATCTTGTTACGAGTTCGCTTGTGGCAATAGCATGGATTTCAAACGCTGTCTGTGTGCGAAGAAACAGGGTGGTTATCCTCGTGAAGAAATGCTACGCTACAGTTCATATCATGTTTATAATTTTTGCATTTTTTATGACAACTTTACAGTTATATTCTGTCATTTTGAGCATCAAGAGACAAAGTTTTGATTCACTACTTGTTTATGAATATGGCACTATATGCAGATTTTCTCTGCAGATTATCTTTCTGCTGCTTCTTATACCACCAATTTGTGTAAACCGAGATTGGATTGGGTTGCATGTGGATTTCTCGTCGTCAGCTGCATCCACCGATATTCAGGGCAGCACAGAAAGAGATGCATTGCTGCGAAATGCGTCGAGAGGTACATTTTACAGTGGAACACAGTGTATCTCTGATGACCTTGGAGTTGCAGAGGAAAAAGCTAATATTTTATCTAAATTAACATTCTGGTGGGTGAGACCTATGATGAAAAAAGGTTCTAAGGGAAACCTTCAATATACAGAAGATCTGTTTTTACTACCTCAAAGTCTTTCGACCAAACGGCTAAGAATTCTTTTTTCAGCTAATTTTGATAGTTCAACTGAGGATCTTGATGCAAGGAATAAACTAGAAGACAGCTTTTCAAGTGAATCTGGTTATGGGGGTATTACATTTTCTCCAGGCACTATACAGAAGAGTGTTTCAGATCCAAATTTTAGACGATATTCCAATGTGAGAAGAATGACAAGTAATGGTAGCCATGCTAGCACAGAATTTTCTGAAAAGGAAGGTAATGGGTCAGGTCCTGAAGTAAGTAATCCACGATCTCTCTTAAGTGCTCTTCACCATTCATTTGGTCTGCAGTATTACTGCATTGGACTTCTGAAGTTAACAGGAGATGCTCTCAGCTTTGCAGGTCCGCTTTTGCTTCATGCACTGGTGTCTTTCATGGAAAATAGACAGGTTAGTCAATGCCCTAAGCTCAATGCTTTTCAAAGCTGCCATTTGATAGCCTAAAGTGATGAAATGGTTGCCAGAAAGGGAAATAGATGAGCACCTTGACATGAATAACAAGCAATAATCATTACTCAAAAGATAGTGGAGCAACACTTGAGCTGTAAGCGAACTATTGTAAATTATGTGCTTGTTTAGCTGCTTGCCATAATGATAATTTGGTATAATGTGACTATATCACTAACATCTGCCATTTTCTTCCAGGAACCAATGTCTCATGGTTATTATTATGCTGGTGGACTGTTCCTGACAACATTTTGTTCAGCTTTTATAAATTCACAGTTCAATTACTGGGTTAGTTGATATGTCATTGTTATTTCCGTGGTAAGAAAGAAATTCAAGAAAGCTGATTGACTTTGTAAGCCTTTAGAGATCTTCTTTTGTAAAATGAAGGCCACTTTTGAAATCTTCATCACATCGTTCCATGAATTTGTCACTTTTGTGTCTGCATTCAATCCTAGATGTAGGTGAAATCAGAGGGTTTCTATTGAAAGTTCTCCAAAATTTTATTGGATATTGAGAAATTACTCATAAGGGCATAGCTAGGGGAGTCCTGGAGTGCCCATGCTCTCCCCCCTCCCTCCCCCCCCCTTTGTCAGAATGGTTTTTTTGTTTTTTGTTTTTGTTTTTTTTTTTTGTTAGTAAACAACCTATGATATTCTGGTGACAAAAACTGGTGAGTACCCTCTGATTGACTCAGTGTGACCTTCTCCTTTAAAAACGCGGCTACCCCCCTGACTTGCATAATGTATATGTGTACATAATTTTTACTACATTGACCCTCTAACTCCCAAGATCTGATTGTTAATTCTCTCCTCTTGCTGCTACACAATTCCATGTAAACTAGATGTGAGAATTTGGTGTAAGATCAAGATAAAAACTTTAATTTTTGTGATAAGTTTTATTATTCTCATTAACCATTTGCTAGAAAATGTATAGATATCATAAGGAGAAATTACATCTTAGTCACTTCTGGGAGTTAACAACACTATAGTTATACTTACTACAAGTGAAGTTGACTTGCAACTGTTCACCATGGTTCTGCACAGTATGAAGCTGTGGGCACTTATGTTATGTTCTTTTTATTTCAAAGTAATTTTTGATAAATTTATTTGTTTGACAGATGATTATTTATTTGTTTTTGTGGTTTCCTTAGGTAAACAGAGTTGGCCTGAAAATCAGAGCTTCTGTTATTACTACAGTGTACAACAAAGCATTGTCTGTCAGCCTTACCACTTTGTCCGAGTTTACAACAGGAGAAGTATGATATTAAAATTTTGCATCTTTCCAATGGATCTCACATAATTAGCACTTAGTTTTTCTAGACACAGAGAGTATATAATGCATATTTTCTTTGAGATAAGTCGAAAGTTTTTCAACAATTCCATAAGAGGTAATATCAGGTGTGGATCCTCAGAGAGCTCAGAAACTCTTAATGGTGGCCAATTTACATTTTTAACTCAGTTAATAAAGCCAAATTATCTTTTAATAATGAAAAGCCAATTTTCAAAGAAAGGCTACTTTGTACTTTTAAAGTTTTGTTTTTTTTTTCAATATTCATCAGGTAGTGAACTTCATGAGTACAGATACAGATAGGGTGGTCAATTTTGCTCCAAGTTTTCACCAATTCTGGAGTTTGCCATTTCAGATTGGGGTATCACTGTATCTTCTCCACCAGCAGGTAAATGCATTTTGATCTTCATTTGAGAATGGAATTTTTTTTAACGTAAATCTTAGTCATGAAGCCTCCAAATAAACTTATATCATTCAGTGACTCTTTACCTTAGGTTGGTGTTTCTTTCTTGGCTGGCTTGGGCTTTGCCATTCTTTTGATACCCATCAACAGATGGTTGGCAGAGAAGATTCAGAAATTAAGCAAGGAAATGATGGCACAGAAGGACAGTAGAGTTAAGGTGGAGATCTCAAATAGACATTTTTTTAAGGGTTGAGAAATATGTATTGGGAGGTGCAGTGGTAGTACAATGAGGGTATATGTACTGGATTCTGGATCAAGAATTCCTGGTTTGAGTCCCAGCCATTGTGTTTTTGAGCAAGACACCTGAACCTTCCTTGCTTTATTAAACTATAGACTGAACAATAATCATTGCGAATGTTAATGTAATCTGTTGACCACAGAGATGTTTGCTTTCCATTTGGGTAGGTTATGAATGAAATTCTACAAGGGATAAGAGTGATAAAATTCTATGCCTGGGAGAAAAACTTTGAAGAGAAGATAGACAATTTAAGGTTTGTATGTTTTTCTGAAAACTTTTCAGGGAGTCCCTCAAAAAATTTCACCCACCACATAATAGGAAATGAAGATTTATTCCAACCTGATTTAGTTTTGCAAATCAGTAAGACCAAATCATGAATTTGTGGTGGGAGTGATTGTTACTTTCATGTAATTTAATCAGTTAGTAACTAGAAAGTTAATTTGCACTGTGAAAGTGTGCATCTTCTTTTTTTCCAGAGTAATTCACACATATGTGTGCTTAAGTTTCTTTTAAAACGTTTGCAATGATCATGGGGCATTGAATTGTTGAAATATAATGTTCTAAATGTGCTGTGTGAACAATTAGGTTTTTTAATATTTGTGGGGAGGATATTGTTTCATCTTCTATGATATTATATGATCATTCTGGAATATCAACTTGTATTAAAGCTTTGTATTTTTCCTTAGAGCTGCAGAATTGAAGAGTTTGAAAGGAAGGAAATACCTGGATGCTTGGTGTGTGTACTTTTGGGCAACAACACCAGTTATCATCTCCATACTGACTTTTACTACATATGCTCTGCTGGGAAATAAGCTCACTGCAGCTAAGGTGCATTGAACAATTCTCCAATACAATCTGTTATCAATTTTGTGCTGAAGACTTTGTACAGGAAAATGTGAGGAACTGCTAATGCAAGCATACTGTAAAGCTGTACCCTTGTATCCTTTGTATGTTGCTGTACCCAGTTAATTAAATTCCTGATGCATCATATTGTTGCCAGGTTTTTACAAGTGTGGCATTGTTCAACATGTTAATCTCTCCGCTGAATGCCTTCCCTTGGGTACTCAATGGATTGATGGAAGCCTGGGTATCAGTCAAAAGGATCCAGGCTTTTCTCTCTTTAGACAACCTGGACCTGACTGGTTACTACCAGCAGCCAAACCACTCAGACAAAGAGGATAGTAAGTGTTGATTGAACAAGTATTTTTTTGGGGGTTGAAGAAAAAAAAGAGAAATATGTTGGCTTAGTGATTTTCAGCCTCAATTAATGTGGTTTTGTCATTAACAGAGACACAAAGAAAATATAGGAGCTGGAGCTGGAAATTTTGTCATGCGGATTCCTTTAAACTCCTAAAGGTCACCAGGCATTTAGGCTAACTACATGCAGTCTGTTGCTACTACATGGGGGGATGTGGGGATATTTTATGGGGGAGGGAGGGGGGTGGGGTCTTCAGGAGGATTGAAAGAAAGGCACTTGTAAAGCAGCCTTTGCTTTGTTTGAAATCTTTTGTTTGGGGTATTTTTATCTAGTGTAACCCTAATCGATTTTCAATCCATCTTTAAAAACCGAAGTTAGCCTACTTTCAGTCAGCAGATTTAGTGGGTAGTTTTGGAACTTTTGTCTTGATGTACAAGTGTCTTTCTTATAGAGGAACTACATTGTATCTAAGTTTTGTCTTTTCTGTTTTTTGTTTTTTTTTTTCATTCCAATTTTTACTAGTGCCCAAGCCTCCTGAAGTATTGATACAGAACGGTCATTTTAGCTGGAAAAAACCTGAAGAACCTGGTGAAGAGGAGCCAGCTTTCACAACCGCTGGAGACCTAACGAATATTGATTTCTGCATAGAAACAGTAAGCAACACTTTCAGCAACTTTCAACTAATTATTGAGAGTAAACCAGGATTACATTGGTTTTAGTTGTTTCGTGTATGAGGGTGCGAAGGCAACAAATTTGCCACAGTGACAAAGCGTGAGTTCTATCAGCCTGAGCTCGTGGTAAGAGCGAGGAAACACGCGTGCCAGAAGGCAAATACGCGTGACATCTTGGGCGTGTTTGGCGTTTGTCGATCATTCGCGCCAGGCCTGATATAATTTAATCAATATTAAATCAACCTTTTAGTTTGTTGAGTTTTTCTTGATGTTTAACTAGGGCCAGCTAGTTGGGGTGATTGGTAAAGTGGGTTCAGGGAAGAGTTCTTTGTTATCCGCCGTCACGGCAGAAATGGACAAAAGGCTTGGAGAGGTATGCTATCTTTTTTGTAGCTTACGAGCATACCCTCATTATCAGCGCTGCAGGACGCGCGTTTCTCCGCCTCCATAGAGATTTGAGACGAGTCAGTAGGGGAGACGTATGCTGGGTGTCAAGCACTAATAATAATCAGCGCCAGAGCCCTTGCAGTCGTCTCGCCTGCTCGTGTTGCTCGTCACGAGGTGCCAAAAACAAGGGTCTGTTTGCTTGTCTTGAAATTACACTTGTCTTCTTAAGCTGTTTATCACTTACAGATTTCTGCTCGGCTTAGTTTCTGTTGTTTTTGTACAAAATAGGTTTTTGTCAAGAAACTTGAACGAGGCTTTGGTTTAGCTACCCAGGTAAGAGTGTCCGAAATAAAATGCTTACATATATTTTCTTAGAACCAGTAAGAAAATCAGTTCATGAAACTAAATTGCCTCCTTCACCGACGTAGCACTACTGTTTCTTCTAATAGAAACTTTCCGATCAAACTCCCTCTGGGCTTGTCAGTGATCAGTGGTATTTTTAAGTTTTTTATATAAAAATTCATTCAACATTCTCATGTTTTGGTTAACTGCAGTTGATTGTGTGGAGAAATTAGATCTAGTCTCTCTCAGGGGTCAAAGGGGGGGGGGGGGGCTTTACAGCTGTCGTGTTGGATTAAAATGGCGTATTTTTGTTGCTAATATTTAAGGAACCGTGGATTCAACATGGTACAGTGAAAGAAAACATCCTGTTTGGGAAACCTTTTGATGTTGAGAAGTATAGCGCAGTGATATACGCATGCGCTTTGTCGGAGGTAAGAATTATTTAACTTTGTTTTCTCTTGGGGGCGTTAAACGAGTTGTTGTGGCTTCAGTGAGAAAAAGGAGACCAACTCTTTCCTTCCATTCCCGTTTAACGGTGGAAATGGGTGCTGGTGATTGGTTACAGAGCCTGAAAAATTTCTGAGAAGGGGTGGGGGGGGGGGGTGGGAAATGACCAACGGACTAGCATTCCTTGTGCTCCTCCAAACAGCTTACTCTGTTGTAATAACAAGAAGGGAAATTAATCTTTCTCCTACTCTGTATGGTGGCAGGTTTTACCAAACTGATGATTTGTGCATGTAGGGAATCGTTATTGCATTATTTCAGATGAGTCCGTTTCCCTTCTGTGTCATTCAACTGTTGTTTTGATCGTTGAAATTTATCATCAATTGAAAGTGCTTCTTGTGATTTCGTGACCACTTCCTTTTATTTGCTTTGGGTTTTTACATTAATAGATCCTTTTAATTGAAATGTTGCCTTTCTTTTGTCTTAAATCCTTCAAAGGATCTTCAAATGCTCCCTTCGGGTGACGAGACGGAGATTGGTGAGAATGGCGTAACGCTGAGCGGGGGACAGAAGGCTCGTGTGGCTTTGGCAAGAGCTGTTTATCAGGTTGAAAGTCTTTGTGAATGTATCATAGAGACTTGATTTCGAAAATCCCAACATCTCTCAATTTTTCACTCAGGACAAAGAAGTCTATCTCCTCGACGATCCCCTGGCGGCAGTGGATGCGCATGTTGCCGCTCACCTCTTCCACCATTGCATCATGGGACTCCTACAGAATAAGACCAGAATACTTTGCACGCACCACACTCATTTCCTGTCTGCCGCTGACCTGGTGGTTGTTATGGACCACGGCTCGACTGCCTACACAGGGCCGCCCGAGGGAATACTTCACACCGAGAAAATAATGAAAAGCCTCGCAGGCAACCCTGCTGAGGGGAAAAAGCCAGAAACAAACAAAAATAAAGATTCAGAGGAGGTGGAAGGCGAGAACACTGATGAAGGTTTAGTAAAAGAAGAAGAGAAAGAAGTTGGCGTTGTCAAATTACATGTGTACAAATCTTACTGGCTGGCGATTGGTCATTGCTTGGCAACGAGTATTTTACTGTCGCTGTTTTTAATGCAGGGTAATGTAACTATTATTAATGGAGGCAAGAACAATTTTCAATAGAGTGTCGAAAGAATCTGGGAATGCATTGTTTATATTTTACTTTGCCCTGTAATTAGTCTAGAAAACTCGCACCACTTTCTCAACCAATCAGATGCAGAACTAAAACCATTGATGACTTGGTCGCCCGCGTTTTCCCGCGCTTTTGGCGCTTTTTTTACCTTGAGTTCTCATTGGTTCCTCGAAGTATTTTCCTTTCTTCGGATCGGCCATTGTAATTACTTTGGTTTTGGTTTTACAACAATTGATCGAAACGCGTTTTACTTGTATTCCGACTTTGTTTTTGAAGGAAACTGAAATTCGCTGGAAAACTGAAGCGCATTGATATTCTTTTTTGGCAAGTTTGGCTTACCTGCTTTGTAGCGTTCAGCAACTGATAACGTAATCTGTGCTTGGCAATAATGACAAGTTTTCCGCGTCGACTGTCAGTTGTTCGTTCTTTCTCGCTTGGTACCAGGAATGTATTGTCTCGAGTTTTGAACAACTCTCTTCATTTTTATTTACTGGTTATTCATTTTCAGCTTCTCGAAATGTAAGCGATTGGTGGTTGGCCTACTGGATTTCTCATTCCCGCGGAAACAGCACTGCAACACATCATCACGTGAACTTCTCATCAGCCAATTCCTTGAATCACTTGATTCCACGAGTGCTGACTGCTGACCAACTGGATTTGCCTCATGTTCACATAGTTAAGGATACCATTACATTTTATCTGGTGGTATATGGAGGACTTGCTGTCGCTAACACGGTACGGGTACTTGTCTTGACGCTTCCATTGTCTGACGCATCTGTGTGTATTTTGATGTACTCAATTAGTCAGCACGTTATAGCCATTTGGATCATAGAGAAAACATGATTTCCCTAAAAAGTACTGGTGAGAACTTTAGGCAAGAGATGGAAGAGGCAGTGCTTCTTGTAGTGATCGGTATTAGGAGGCTCTACCCACCTGGTGGGGGAAGGGGGGTTACGTATTTTAAGCTTTAAGTATATGAAAGGGTATGTTGCATGTTTATCAAAAATGGCGTTTGATATCCTCCTTTTATACCCTTCTTTGACGTCATCCCAAGGTTTTGTGATTAAGTTTAAGAAAAGGGTTACTGTTTCCGATGTCACGTTTGATCGTTAACCTACCATCGCGGCGGAGAGTCTGGCGGAAGGACGCTACTAACTCTAGGTGCAGGTAGGAGAAAGACATCATAAGGCAGCTTTGAAATCTTCCATCAGTTTTCTTGTCGTGAAATTCTTTACTGATGACTTAGCGATCGAACTTGAGGGATCAAAATTAAAATTGAAGAGTCTTGTAGATTCTTGAAAATTCTCCTTACAGCGCGGAAGCAAATCACGTCCTTTTTATTTGTTTATTCAGGACGCGTTATAAACAACATCGCTTTGCTGCAACTTTCTTGCTTCGGCCTCAAAGATATTCTCTTTTTTTTTCGTAGATTTTCACTCTGTTCCGAGCTTTCCTGTTTGCATATGGAGGCATCTGCGCCGCCAAGGTTCTTCATGCGCGATTGTTAAATAGCATTTTGTCTGCTCCTGTCTCATTCTTTGACGTCACTCCGGTAAGTTGTTCACAAGAGAAGATAAGTCACTGGTAGTTTATTTAAAGTCAAATACGCAGGAAGTGGTTTCCCAATCTCATGATATAAGTATTTAACAAGCTTTACCCTTCATGTTACCAGATTGGACGTATCGTCAATCGGTTTTCCTCGGACATAGTAAGTATTCTTGTTAATTTATTTTATTTGTGTGCAGTGCTGTGTCATAGTGAGTTAAAACTTTGGTTCTAAAACGGAATCTGACGAAGAATTTTCGCGACCTTCCTCATGAGTTTATATTTCCGTAAAATGCTGCTCAGTCTCGTTGTTGTGTCAGCCATTCCCTCTAGTTCCTCGAACAAGGGAATTACCGAGTAGGTCTAACACAGCTTTCCTCTGCAGAAATTTCACTTCCCAACCACGACAATACAAATACAACAGACAGGATCCAGCTGACCACAAAGTCGAAGTTTCGTTAGTTTCTCATCGCTTTCGATGTGTGTGTGAATGATTTTTTTTTGTTTTTTGTTTTTTTTTTTTCAGTACTCTATCGATGATAGCCTGCCTTTTATACTCAACATTTTTCTGGCCCAGGCCTTTGGCGTGGCCGGCACTGTGGTGATCACGTGTTATGGTTTACCGTGGTTTGTTCTCGTTCTAGTTCCTCTCGTCCTTGTGTACTACTTTATTCAGAATTACTACCGGAGAACATCTAGGTAATTAGAACTTCCGGTTAACGCTTTTAAAGAAAAAAAAACATTTCTATTTGTGACCATCATCGAATCATAAGGGCTTTGTGACAACCAATCGCAACTCTTCACATAGGTCAACTGAGTCCAACTAGACTACAATCATTTGTCAGTTATACGAACTTAAATTAGTTCTTTCTTATCCGTAGAGAGTTAAAGCGTCTTATGAGTGTAACGTTGTCGCCGATTTACGCACACTTTTCGGAGACTCTAACAGGACTGGCCACCATTCGGGCACTGAGAGATGAGGCAAGATTCAAACAAGAGAATGAATTCAGACTGGAAACCAACCAACGGGCGAACTTCTGTGGTAAGCTAAGATGCACCGTGTATCTTTAAGTCGTTGAGTTGTATTAAAAAAGAACCAAGTAATTTGAAGGAACAAAATTGATTCTGGTAATAACTCATTCATTGTAAAAATAGTTAGAGAAAAAGGCAGTGGAAAAGCCTTCGGGTAGGAGGGGAGAAAGGTCTTTGAAAAGTTGTAAGGCGGAGGGAGTTGATTTCCAAAAAATTCACGAATGAAAGTTCTCTAGGCGAAATTTCTAGCATTCTTTGTGGCGGATAAAAGCATTTGGACGTTTGGAAGGTCATGCATGAATTTTTGCGCGAGGTGTCCCTGCATTGTGTAGCAACAGGGAGCGCTAGTGTACATGGGAAAATTATCACATATACATCACTAAAACCTGTCTTGTAACCAACGTAAGTAGAAGAATACTTCTATGTGATACAAGAGAGCATTAGTTGGACTTCTTCTAATTGTATTATCTCTCATTTTTCAGCACTTGTTGCATCGCAGTGGCTCGGGCTTTTCTTGCAGTTCATTGGCGTTGCCATGGTAACCGCAGTAGCATTCATTGCCGTGCTGGAACACCATTTTAGCACTGTAGATCCGGGTATGTTAATGAATAAATTTCGATGCTTTCAATTCCGGTGCAAACTAAGAGACATCACCCTTAATTTCCGTGGTATGCAACTGTTTATTTTTAAGATATTGGGTTATTAAAAACAAGTTTTTTAAATCAGACTCAGGAGATACCAAAATCGAGTTCACTACTTGACATTATTATCTCTAATGCCCCATTCACACCAAAGCTTAAACATGTTTAAAAGTTGTTTTGTTAAACACAGTTTAATTTTTTTTTTCTTCATAGAAACTATTTAACCGAATATTTTTGACTTGAATGTAGCACATTGGAAATGCAAGTTAGCAAGTACTTGAATCCAATGGAAAATCAAGTTTTTCAGTTCTCTGTTTATAATTTTCATTCAATGAAAACCAGTTTAACAAAACATGTTTTGCTGGTGTGAACGGGGTATAAGCTACATTCAACACAAATTTGCCAACAAAACGCTACAACTTGTACTAGTAAGACCCGAATGGAAACGACAAAGTTCTGTGTTTTCCGCACAGGTCTAGTTGGCTTAGCTATCTCTTACGCACTCTCAGTGACGGACCGGCTGTCAGGTATGGTAACGTCTTTCACGGAGACAGAAAAACAGATGGTGAGCGTGGAGAGAGCTGTTCAATACATCGAGGATGTACCGCCTGAAGTTAGCAGTCAAGACACGGTACTTATTAACTTCCAGTAATAGGTAGAATAAGAAAGAAGGTAAATTTTTAGTTCGGTAGTGAAGTAGAGAAAGATGTCTTTTTGTCATGTCTCGAGCCTGGAATAAAGAAAACAGTTCAGAGTCCCCATGAGAAGCAAGACTTTCGGATTCCGTGCTCTGATGCTCTACCACTGAGCCATAGACATTTTTTGGTGAGCTTGGCCATTACGAGGTTTCTTACGAGACACGCTTCCTGCCTATTGCAGGATCAGCAATGTCGAAAACGTTATGTGCGTAAATAGATTAAGAAAGATGGTGAATTTTAAGCTCGGTAGGTTACTAAAGAAAGATATCCTTGTCTTGTCACGAGCGTGGGTTTAAGAAAAATTCTGAGTCCCCTTGAGGAATCGAACCTTAGACTCTTGGATTCCAACGAAAAAGGAAATTAGTAAGGGAAAACTTTACAACCGCGCAATCTGCGCAGTATTGTTTATCTTTTTCTTGTTCAACAGCTTTATCTGAGAGAGAGGGAAAGGCGTATCTCTAGAGACTCATTGGTTAGAAAGATATCTTCCCGCCTTTATTATCTTACTTATTACCGTTTTTTTTTTCGGTTCTTGACACTGAGGGGACATATAAAAAAGAAGTTGGCCTTTCATTAGGTTAGTTTCAACTCAGTGCGACTACTCTTCTCGGTTTTTGCAGGTCCCCAACTCGTGGCCTTCTCGCGGCCAGCTCACTTTCCGGAATGTCAGCTTAGTTTATCGGTAAGTTAGGTTGTTTGGAGTCACGTGGTGACTGGGGAACTCATCCGTCTTGCGCGAATGCTTGGTGTTTTACAGTGCTTGCGCTCAGGGGAACAATTCTGCAAGGACACAGCGGCAAAATGAGTGCGTATGCTTGTAACACTCGAGAAATTTCACGCGCGCAAAGGAATGGGAACGACTATTTCTTTTGTAAAACTATGAAGGCACTTTTAAAATTCCCATCGCTCGTTTTCGTTTTGCGGGGATAAGCTCAAACTAAAACAGATAATGTTGCCGTTTCAGGAAAGTGTCTATCGAACCTCCTTTGTCACACATTTCACACATCTTGCTGGAATTACTAAACGCTCCTCCAAAGCGCTAAATCCGCCGAGCATGCGCACTCGTTTTACCACTGAGTCTGCTGCAAGTGAAGACCAATACAGTAAGTGCGGGAAAGTATGTAACTCGTATAACGCATGGGAAAACGTGTCAGCGATTACAAGAGAGGGAAAAGTGCAGGAGAGCAATCTTTTTTTTTCATTTTTTTTAAATCTTGCGTGGATGCAATTGCGCTAAATTTACCTTGAAATATGGATCAGTGCGGCCGCAAAAATCGTTGGAACAATATGTCGGATTAAGAAAAACTGCGAATTTATCGTATACATCAGTTCGAATACAATCCTAACTGACCTAAGGATCAAAACTACCTGTCATGGCAGAATACCACTTATTTGTTTAATGCCAAGTTTTTTCTTTATAGACCAGGTTTGCCTCAAGCACTTCGCGGGGTATCATTCTCAACAACTGCCGGGGAAAAGGTAACATTAACCCCATAATGTCCTTACGTTATCCCGCAAACAGGAAACGAGATTACTCAAACTTATCAGGTAGAAGTTGTTTCCTGGAACTAACAAATTCTCGTAACTAATTTAAAAGGAAATATTTAGCAGGTAGAGGAGATAAGTAACAGGGAGTTTAAGGATTAACGACCATTGCGGGAAAGGTGCTTTAAGTCATGTTCTACTTGAGAATGTTAATGAAACTGCCTTTAAAAAGAAATTCAATGTGACAAGCGGAATCGATCTCTTGGCACTTAGGTGTTTATGTCAGCTTAGGAACAGGCCCTTTAGTCGAGGATGGGGCTACAGGGAAAGTGGGGGAGCAAAGGAACGTGCGGGTGAGAACTTCGTCGCTCACCTCTCCCCTCACCCTTCCCCCCCTCCCCGCTGGCCGCTTTACCGGCACCTATCTTTGCTCGGCCTTCTCACCGGAACCTTTTCAGAGGGTACGCTTGTGAAAGAAGTTTGCTTGTCACGTCTTCCTATAAAAAAAAGACCTAATGTCTGTCACTTTGTTGAAATATGTTCCTGTTAGAAAATTTAATTTGTAGTTTTGGGTACACAACATAAAAGAGGATGGTATGCTATCAGAAATTTTTTGTCTGGCTTTATTGCATTACTGATGTGAGTGAAATGATTCTGCTCTGTGTGCGCAAATATTTCGCCCCCACAGAAAAACTTTTTTCAACTCTCATAAAACTATTTAGTATGAAAAGATTCCCACAACTTCCAGTTTTCGCCTATTGTTTTGTTTGTTTGATTGTGCAGCTTGGCATTGTTGGTCGAACAGGCTCTGGTAAATCAAGCCTCTTTCAAGTTCTGTTTCGAATGATTAACAGCTACCAGGGGGCTGTGTTAATTGATGGCATCAATATAGCCTCTGTACCGCTGGATATTCTCAGGTTGGTTTTACTGTGTGACCAGCTCGGTGAGGAATAGGTCGTGTCCACGTGAGGGTATCACACATTAAATAATTTATCAAAAGAATTTTTAGTGTGTAACGCGGGTAAACTGGTGTGAGAAGAAAAAAAATAGCTTTCAATCCCTCTCCTCCCTAAGCTATTTATTCAGGCTAGCAGCAGTGCGTAAGGCCTAAATTAACGTTACCTGCGCTGGACTAGCATCCCCTTTAGAATAGGATGGGTACATGAATATACTCACAATTCTCACAGTCGCTTTATGCTACGGAATCTGGAAAAGGAGCCCCTGGGTGAGGCCCAGAACCCTTGGGAGAGACCTAGAGTCCTCGGGCTTCAAAGCGGGCTTTGCCATTTTTTGTCCATGTTTGCAATAGTGGTACGAGATGTCTGAAGTCTCTTGTTTTTGTTTTAGATCTCGACTGGCCATCATTCCTCAGGATGCTTTCCTTTTTAGTGGAGCAGTGCGGGACAATCTTGACCCGTGGAAAAGAGTAAGTGCTGTTTGTATACATTATTATTGTTACTCAAGGGAGACAAGTTTATATTTGCGTTCAACGTTAGGAAACTGCATACCATTCGCATCGCTTCTTTCTGGCTGCTGTGCGATGTAGGCGCCATCTTGGACTGGCTGGCTACTTGCTTCGATTTCATGCGAAGCTTTAATCCCGCTGTCCAAATGTGGTCTCGAAGGTTGACTCGCTTCGGTCCTGGATGACATGGGAAGATATGGTTGCAAACTGCAACCATTCGATCGAACAAAATAAGTTACTACAAATCAGAACTTTTCGAAGGTTTTATCGTACACTGGATTTTTCAAGCCGAGACAAAAATATACATTCCTAAGCTAGATCAAACGTACTTGTCAAATTCATAATTATTACTAGCCGATAGAAGTTTCTTAGTATTACTTCCTTTTCTTTAAGTGTTGCGAGGCTGAACTGTGGACGATTTTAGAACGTTGTCACCTGCTTCAAGCCGTACAAGACCTCGGTAAGCTTAATTGTTAAGCTCCCATTAGAGCACAATTATCAACACCAGCATTTTTCATGTGATTAATTTAAAGTGTTTTTATTCGTAGGTGGTTTGGATGCTGACGTTGGTGAACGTGGGCGACATTTTTCAGTTGGTCAGCGGCAGCTGGTGTGTCTAGCAAGAGCCCTTTTGACGAGAGTCAAGGTGATTATTGACAGTTTGCTAATTACGGGCTAATGCTATAAAATATTCAGTCTTTCAAACATATTAAACGTACCTGTTCCAGGGAGACGTGATGGTGTTATGGTAAGTGCGTTGGACTCCAGAAGGAGAGGTCAGGGTTTAAAACATGACCGGTTCTTTGGCAAATCACTACTTTTACGCTGCCTCTGCTCACCCAGGAGTACAAATGGGTGCTGGCAAATTGTCAGGGAAGCTTTATGGTGCGCTGGGGGTAACCTTGCGATATACCAGTGTCCCATCCAGGGGGGAGTAGTGATACTCCTGGTGGCCTCATGCTACATGGAAACTGGGAAACTGGGATAAACTCCGGCTGAATGGGCCAATAGGCTTATGTTCAGACTTAGCTTTACGTGTTCCAGGCACATAGTTAGTGGAAAGCATTGCCACTATAGCTCCAAGAAAGAAAAGAGGTTATGAAGGCGTTGCAAACGCATTGAACAGGATGAAAATGTTCCTTTTGAATAGAAGGGTTTATATTAACTTAAGCTTTATAACTCCATTGTTACGGAACTTTCTGTTGAGAGAGGAAGGCTGAAATGAATATGTCTTCAAAATTCTGCTCGTAGTAAAAATAACCGCCCCCACCCCTACATGTATGCATCCTTACCTTGGGATGCACACATTCCTTTAATTTGTAAGAGTGACTGGCCTTTAATTTCTCCTTACATTATCTTCAGCGATTTTAATGTAAAGGGCATGAAAATGAATGAAATGATTTTAAGAAAGGAAAACAGACTTCCTTTTCCGTTATCGAAAATCGAGAATAACTTCACGGGAATCAACATATCCCTGCAAACGGCCTGACTTTGCTTTTCTTGTTTACATGTGCCAGGTTTTGTGCATCGATGAAGCGACGGCGAGCGTGGACCTTGAAACAGACAAGCTAATCCAGAGGACGATTAAAAGTGAATTTAAAGAAAGCACTGTCTTAACAATTGCGCACAGGTTAGAAATGTCATTTTTATCGGCCACGGCATAATATTAACTGCACTTGGAGGTTTTAATCTCGGTGAATTTCCTTTTTCTATGCTGCAAAAATATTTTGTTTTTCAACCAAAGAAATACTAACTTTAATCGTTTTTTTTAAAAAATCCTTTATGGCAATTTAGAAGAAAAGTAATGGCAACTTCGTTCGTAAGCTCTCGGAGGGAAGAAAGGAGAGCGAGAACCTAGGAACGAGTTGAAAATCACAACTCGTACTTTGACTCAAAGCGCTCAAAACAATCCTCACGTCTGGAAATAGGAGAAGTTATGATGAAATCCCTCGCCCTGAAGGCTCCTTTTAAAGGGGAGTCCACCGAAAGGCAATGATCTGATGTCTCTTTCTATCTTGCAGGCTAGACACTATTATGGACAGTGACCGTGTTCTAGTGATGGATCGGGGGACTGTGGTCGAATGCGACACCCCAGGGGCGCTTCTTGAAAACAAGCATTCCTTCTTTTATGGTCTTGTTCACAGCACTAGAACCAAGGACAACTGATTCACCAACGAGAAGAAATTTCACAGTAACTTTCAGCTACAGTCATCTCAGGGATGTGCAGTTTTTAATTGTGTATATCACGTGTTTACGGAGTCGTAAGTGTAACTCCAGCCTTCCAATTGAGAGGGACTCCTCTCCATCTCCAACTAGAATCGCACCCTGTGGGTGTGTCACTGTCATTTTACCCTGGTACCTTCTGTGCTGGCTAGTAATTTGGGATTGTTCCGCAATGGATGAACAAATCAAATGTTTTTTTACCTTTGCCCTTTATTATTATATTTTCTTTTGGAGTCGAACATAATATACGAATATTTGGGGTGCTATTTTATTTATTTGTTCTGGCTTATCTGTTGTTTCATCGCTCCATAAGAGCCTAGGTTGGTCAATTCACGATTTTCCCTTTCTAGAAAATTGTCTAGTTTGGTTCGTTTTCCTCAAATCAGCGGACAAACGTCGAGCATGCGCAAGGGGATCAATTTTGGCCAGTCGCGTGCGCGCGCCCAATTCCTGCGCAAAATTTCAGAAGTAAACTTAGGAAACATTCCTATTCCCAGTAAAAAATAACGACCAAATACGAACGCGTTTGACTGCTGTGTTGCAGACTGAACTAAACTCAACATTTAATAAGGAGTGGGTTGTTTCGAAAAAACTTCACGAGGATTGTAGCTAACTTCGAGCGTGACGTCTCCTCAAGTTTAACTACCCAGATCCATTAGTAGCTTGTTGTTTTTTCGCTTCCTCGTATTGCGGTGTCTTCTTGACAAAACCTCTTTCGATCAAACTGTAAGCCATGTCTATTACGCTTTTCTTGAAATCCTCAAACTGCATACCGAAATGGTCCTTTATCTGAACAAACAAACAAAAAAAAGCAAGAGTTTAGCGTTTTAAAAATTACCTGGAGCAGGCTTAAATTCTACGTTGTCTCAACCATCCCTAGAACGCCCGTTGAGATTAGAGCTCTTTTTGATTAAGTGTCATGAGAGCAAAACCAAAGGAATTACAACAGATAATCAGAAAGAGAAGGAAAATAGTTTTAAGAGCCGATATGGACTTAAAGTAAAACAATCAAACTGCTTCGAGCGCGGGAAAAAACGCGGGCGATCAAATCGTGTTGAGAGGTTGGTGCGAGGTTTCTTGACCAATCACAGAGGGTAGTACAGAAAAACCTATGCAATCTCAGTTTAGTTTTGATACTCCAATAAAAATTGTTCTATACCACAGAACAACGATCCCAAGATTGTGATATCCTTTTTAATTATTAATCAATTATTTATTAATTATGAGTGAATTACCTTCGAGTTATCTAACTTGATGTCTTTGTTAAGAAAAGGTAAAATAAACTTCAACGTGCCATCAAACCACGAGGCGATTTTTATCATGACCTTTGGAGCCACTGTGGTAGGAACTTTATAACCTACAAGAATGGAAGAAACTTTTCTTCTTTATGTTGACTTATCTCATAAACATCTTACGTTACATAAATAGGCGCATTTCGATTAAGTGTCGCAAAGCCTAAGCTGAGTAATCTCGGCACCAAATCCGCACTTTAGGGAAAATGTCATAAAGAGCTAATGAGAACTCAAGGTGAAAACTATTTCAACCACGTTTTAACCCTTTATACTCTAAAATCTCTATTTATCTCTCATTTCTATCTACAAACATTACGCTATCGACATTGCTGATCCTAGCAGTATGCAAGACGCGTGTCATATGAACTTCGTAAAAGACCTCGCCCACCGTGGAGTCTCTGTGGCTCAGTGGTTAGAGCATCGGAGCGCGGAATCCGAAAGTCTGAGGTTCGATTCCTCATGGGGACTCAGAATTTTTTCTTTGTCCCACGCTCGTGACAAGACGAAAAAAACATATTTCTCTATCTCTATGTATATTCTCCATACTGTTCTCCGTGCATTTGCTAAGGTTATCAGAGAGATGACTTGTTTCACAATCAAGAGCTTGGTGATCATCTCCATTACTCTTGTAACCTTTATGTGTGATTCATGAGTGATATTGTAAGGAGAAATCAGATGCTGGTCACACTAGGGGGTCAAGGAATTTAAGTGTACAAGAACCTTACCGAGAGGTCTGAATTCTTCATGAAGCAGCCGTGCCATATCATCCATCCAGTAACAGTCCGTGATGGCGAGGTATCTGTTACCTGTTAAGACAAAAAAAAGAGGAGTACAAAGTGTTTATATTAAATCAGTCATACGGTTTGCAAAGTGAAGGGTCCAAAGTTGGTCGAGCGCATTGAGATGCGACTTTGGGAAACACTCGGTTCCAGACCTTTGGCCATATTAAAGGGGAAAAAGTCTCAATCGAAATACGTGGTTGCTCTATACGAAAACCAATAAGTTTGCTAGGTTGTCTCCTTGTGTTTTCTCCGCATTCTACCCTTATTGAGATGAAAACAGAGTCAAGAAGCCTGTGCAGTAATTTGTAATCTGTTCCTATGCCAAAGGAAATATTACCAGCTGCTTTAGGTGACGTCATGGCAATAATATGAGCTCTAGCGCAATCTCTGACATCAATCACTCCAAACATCATTTTAGGAACCATTGGCATTTCTCGCTGAAGAAAACGCCTGTGAAGCTAAAAAAAGATTATTGGTTACTTCAATCGTTATTACAGGCTGTGATAGCTGGTAATTATGTCCGAGCCGTTAATTATGTTTTGACAAACACACAATTTTGCAACTCATTGTCTATCACGGAATAGACAGCGAGTAGCGTAGCCAATCAGATTACAACCTTTCTCATTGGACGCCAGTAGATTTATACTGAAATATACATTTACCTCGGTGCTTGTGCAATAAGAGCCTAACACAGGGCCAACAATAAACCAAGGATTGATGGTACAAAGCTCAAACTTCTCATCATCTGTCAGTAAGAACGAGAAAACACGACGTGTTAAAGTCCCGTAGAGCTTGGAAGGCGGATACGTTTAATTTGGGCTAGACATGTGGTCTGATAGCTTACATCGAAGAATTACGTCATTTCATTTTAAGAAAATTATGTGGTTCTTCGACAGGTTTGTCAGAGCTGGTAATGAAATTACCATCAGGGGAAGAGTCTAAGTTCTATTCTCATCGGGCAAGATACAAATACTCGCTGCTATACTAGCAAGAACAGTTTCAAAGTGTACAGGCAAACCACCACGGAATTCCTTAAGGGTAGCCGTGACAGACTTACATCCCATGCGGGGGAAAAGCAACACTATCAGTCGCTTCATGCAATGGGACCAGAATAACCTGCAAAACCAGTTTTCGCTTAGTTCATGTTTCAAAGAATCAAACACCGGGTTTAAAAAGAAAAATGTGTGTCATATACACTTTAAGTCTACGAGACTCAACCCGTGATAGCTTGGTCCTGATTCTCCTGAAATTGCATGACTTAGTTTCGTTGAAATAATGAAAGCTTTTTTTAAAAAAGTCAATAATTTGTAACCTGGCAACTTCTCCACTAGTTCCCAGGCGGCCTTTTCCGCACGCTTCTTGCTCTTCCGGCATACCAACATGATCTCGAGACCGAAATTACGATTATCGTTATTTCTAAATTGGCACCAAATTTATGGATATAGTAATTTCGTGGCACTCTTTACCAATCCTCTTTAAACGTGTTAAATAAAGAGAAGGACTCGGTTCCACTGTCTTACAACATTCAAGATGGCGGAGGAAAGGGGTAAATGTGCGTTCAGTTGTGATCAGCATGATCTCGACACCAAAATAACGATTACCGTTATTTCTAAATTGGCCCTGAAATAACGAATATCATAATTTCAGTGCATGTCTGAGACCTTCGGGCTCGAAGCTTGGGAACTAGTATTCAGGGAAAGATAAAATGGCGGCTTACGGCGGCGAAGGAAATCTCAGTAGTTTAATATTTAGCGTGAAAAGGCTTGGGTGTTGTGATCTGGTTCTCAAGTAAAAAAAAAATCACGGTCTGCAATGGCCCTACCACCTTTTGAACAACAAGAAAACATTGAAACGGTGGTAAAAAGCAGCAAGTTTCGAAGTCTAAACGAAAGATGGGTAAGCTGAGTTTCAGTCAAATATCATGACATTTGGGATGTAATTTCGATACCGAATAAATAGTTCTACATGGTTATACACGCATAGGATTCTGTTGTGTTCACGTGAAGGCCATTTCAGCCATTCCTGCCACTTGTAAGTGGTAGGAAATAAAAGATATGTATAGTTGTTTCGTATTGAAGCCCTGTGAAATCAAAAATTTGATTTATTTCTTTTTTGTTTTAGGTGGTCATTATCCATTACTTTTGGAAGTCGATGCTGATGAGAAAGAAAAAATGTTTATGATTATTTCTTCTCTCGAAAATTTTACTATTTATGTACCAAATAATCTTGATACTGAAGATCATTGCATCCATTATGAAAAAATTACCCTTGATTGCTTTGTCAACTGGAATGTATAATGTAATATACCTTGTGATTTGTGGGATTTTCACAAGTAAACTAGAAATACTTGAAG